>NW_011500288.1:37705-40934 GCF_000495115.2 Populus euphratica | reverse complement strand
TCTTCTTCTTCTTCTTCTCCTTCTTTTTCTTTATTATTGTTATTATTATTATTACTAGTATTATTATTATTGTTATTGTTATTATTGTTATTACTAGTATTATTATTGTTGTTGTTGTTGTTATTATTATTGTTTTATTATTGTATTTATAATTTGTACAATTAACCTTCCTATGGTTCAACCCCGGTCTTGCCGGGTTATTTATTACTTCGACACTCCTGCACTTGGGAGAAGACAACAATCTTTTAGTCGTGTCATTATGACCATTTAACAACATTATTTATCCTATAAAAGGGATATGTATAACGAAGTGAATATATCAAAATGCCTGCTTATGGTTAGTTGTGATGTCATCATTGGGAATAACAAGAATGTGAGAGAATACATAAGGATATTAGGGTTTTTTATATGTAATTTTATATTATAGAGACTATTAGATAATGAAGAGTCATTTTATAGCATGTCTTATACTAGTTGTTTCGTAAGAACAGGTAATGGATTATCGAGTTCTTTTTTGTTAGAAAATTAGCCTATTTTGATTGTGCATCAAGTTTTGCAATGAAAAATTTACTAAAATTATTTTTTTTAATGCATAATTGTTTGTTAATGGAAGAAATACTTAATCTTATCTTATTGGGCATGCTATTAGGTTCATCTAATAGATAATATTGTGATTGAATGTTAATTAAGCAACTTACCGCCATTAATCTTTTAATCAATTATGCTACTTATTATCAATTTCCTCCTTGAACAAAGGAGATCTAAGTTGATGCCAAGAGTATATGAATCATTTTAAAATTCTTGAAAGAATTAATGATAATACTTATAAAGTGGATTTACTAGGTAAATGTAGTATTAGTGCTACTTTCAATATTTTTTTATCTCTCTTTATTTGATATAGGTAACAATTCATGGATGAATATTTATGAGGAGAGAGGGAATGATAAGATCAAGAGTACACCAAAAAAAATCCATTCCAAGTTCCAATTGAGTCAATTACAAGACTAAGGGTAAAGAATCTCAAAGATATATTCAATATGCATATTTTGAATATTTAGCCCAAGGTGAGTTTCAAGCAGGTTATATCTTCTAAAAATAATTATTAGACCTTAGTTAATTAATTTATCTATAAAAGGGGCATCGTTTATCTATTTCATAAGCTAATTAATTTCAATAGTTAGAGATTTAATTTTTCTAATGTATAGTTTTACTTTAACAAGCATAATTTTTTATCTGACTATTGGATTAGGCTAAAACTCAACTAAAAATTTATAGAGGTCCTGTTCTGTATTGAATTAAACTTTCAAAGCAGTCAGAGTTTTAGAAGGCCTTGTGATGAGGTTTAAAATTTATTATATAAGAATTATATTAGTTTTTTAGTTGATTTAAGATTTTTTTTCCTATTTTATTTAGAACTCTGTTATTATTTTCTAGAATTGTTATGATGTTTTTAACTATTATAAATAGGGTTATTTAACTTGTATTTTGGTTGTTTTTAATAGATTTTGATTTCAACAATTATTATTTTGTGTAAGGTTTTGCTCATTCTTTTATAGTTCTTTATGGAACTACTGTGACTTATCAAAGAATTAATTAAGCTTCATGGCATCCTTTATACTTCTTGTTCATATATATTTATAAGTGTTGGGTTGAGGCTCGGTTACTTATGATTTTGGTTTATTATCATGTTAAACTCAATCATAAACTTGAATTTAGCTTTCTTAGAAAGAGTTAATTTGACTATGAGTTTCATGACCTTTATATTCAAGAGATTCACATCAGTTGGTATCAGAACAAGACTTTAAATAAGGTTATATCCCTTTTATCTTCAAGTTTTTTCATGCTCCATTGTTGCTAAATTGTTTTTCTTCCCTAAAACTAGCTACAAAATTAAGTAAAAAAGAAAAGAAATTATTTATGATTTTAAATAAATAAAGTCTTATAAAAATAGAATAACAAATAAAACTACAAGAAATTTCTTTTTAGAGTTTGTCATAAATCTTGATATAGAAAAACATAGAGTTTAACCACTTTTTTTAAATGTAAAAATAAATCTTATTTCTTGGGGCTTCTTTAAGATAAATCTTGATTTGATATGTTTTAGGTTTACTTAGTTAGTTTTTTTTTTTAATCATAAAAAATACAAGTAGTTATTAAGCCATTGCTTTTTTTAGTTTCAGCCACCATATATAAAAATAAAATAAAAGTGCTTGTTATTTTGAGTTTTTTAAGTTTTATTTCAATAGTTTCTTAATTTTCATAGTTTATATGTCTTAATATCATTTATATTTTGCACAAATTCATATTAATAGTCATGTTCTCATATTTTTAATTTTGTATTGATAATTTTTAGTTTTTATTGCTTTTTAAGTCTTTACATTATTTCATTAAGTCATCAAGATATTAATATTTGATTTGTTATGAACTAGTTTCTTAAAGAATTGGCATATTGAAAATTGAGTGGTAAAGGAAAAAGGTGAGTATATTAGAGTAAAAAGCCAAAAATTTATGTGAAACACAAGAGGAGTGACATTTATTGAGTGCAAACTCCTGAAAGAGTGGATGAGAATACACACACACATATACATATACATACTTGTTACTAACTTAATTTTTAGCTCTTGACAATGTCAAGTAATAGTTGATCACCACTACCAAAAGATAGAAATAACCCTAAATGAGGTTATTTGGTCATGCAACAACAATTGAAGTTGATGAATAAAAAGTTTATCAAAGTAATGAGTGGTACGATTGGTATAAGAACTAAAATGGTTAGTCTTCAAAATGGGCTAGACCATAAAGGTTTAAAGGAAAAAAATCTATAAGATGAACTAATTCACCTTCAAAAGAATCTATAACTGAAAATACAAATAAAAAGGCCAAGGATTTTAAGGATAACCTTGATGATGGGTTTCAACATATAGAAACCAAAAGTCTATGGAAGTTCGACCACTTGACCAATTCCTTAATAGGAGAGTAGATAAAAAGAATGGGTTTGTGGATGATTTGGATAAAGATTTGGGTGGTATTAATATGAAGTTTATGTCTTTTTAAGGTAAAAACAATTTGGAAGCTTGATTGGAATAGGGGTAAAATAGAGTTGATTTTTTACTTGAATAGGGGTAAAATAGAGTTGATTTTTTCCTATCATTGATTAGTACTTAAAAGTGCATTTTTATCATGGTTTTATATCATTATTTTGCACTTGAAGTATCAATAACTCCTTAAC
>NW_011500288.1:0-35919 GCF_000495115.2 Populus euphratica | reverse complement strand
CGGTGCAGCTCTCAAGATAAAATTAAAAAAAAAAAACAGTTCAAGAGGAAAGGCAACACATATAAAAGAAATAATTTGAGTTCCTTCTCAGCTTGAAAGCAAAATTATAAGAGAGAGAGATAAAAAAAAAAAAAACAGTTCAAGAGGAAAGGCAACACATATAAAAGAAATAATTTGAGTTCTTTCTCAGCTTGAAAGCAAAATTATAAGAGAGAGAAAGAGAGAGAGATGATGAGCATATTAAAGATGAATATTGTTGGCTATAAAGCTAAACCATCTAAGCCTTGGAGGAAAGATTCAACCATTAAAATAAAAAATAAAATCGAGATCCTATCTAATCGTAATTGTGATGTAAGTGTTTTATATGTCTGAGGAGTGGATATATATATATATATATATATATATATATATATATATAATGTCCAAATAAAATGATTATGGTTATGAGGGAGCATAGATATATTGAATCAAAAAGTGACAAATCCATTTAGGATGAGATGACACAACTTGAGGACTATAGTGATGTTATCTAATTGATAGAGAGGCTTTGATTATTAAAAGAATGCTTAATGTTTAAATTAATAAGGATGATGTAAAGCAACAAATGGAGAATATATTTCATAATAGATGTCACACAAATAATAAGATATGTAATATGATTGTTGATAGGGAGAGTTGTGCTAATATTGCTAGTACTATACTTGTTAGAAAATTAAATCCGAACATTATTAAACATGAAAGTCCTTATAGACTTTAATGGTTGAATGATTATGGAGAAGTAAGAATTACTAGGTAGGTTTTGATTTTTTTTTTTGTTGGAAAATATAAGAATGAGATTTTGTACCTATGTATGCTACTTATCTATTATTGGGAGACCTTTGAAATTTTATAGAAAAGCCAAGCGCGATGGGTTTAAAAACATGTATTCTTTTAAAAAAGATTGAAAGACATTCACATTGTATTATTATCCCCTAGATAATTATACAAAGACCAATTGAAATTGAAAGGAAAAAGTGAAGCCAAAGAAAAAGATCAACCACGTGAGGATGTGAGAAAGAGTAAAAATAAACTGAGCAAAAAAAAAGGGTTAAAGTGGGGTAAAAAATAAAAAGGTTAAATATGACATTAATAGGAATTATTAGGGATTTAGTCATGAGAAGTAAGAAGAAAATAGGAGAGAAGAAAGGAAATATGAGAAAAGAATAAAGTGTGGAAAAAATAAAGAAATATGTTAATTTTTGTTCAAATAGGAAATTAAGAATGCTTATTTTTCTGACATGCATATGATTGTACTTATGTGTAAGAAGACATATTTTAACACCAATAACCTTGATTATTATATTTCTAGTATTTGTGTTTTTTTATTTCATGATTTTAAAGACATCTTTGCTAATGAGATTCTTGGTAAGTTGTACCCATTAAGGTAATTTAACACCACATTGATCTTGTACCTCGAATATCTATATCTAATCGATTAGCCTATAGAACTAATCCTGAAGAGATAAGAGACCTTCAAAGGAAAGTAGAAAAATTGATGAAAAATAGGTATATAAAAGAAGCATGAGTCCATATACAATTCTAGTATTGTTAGTATTAAAAAAAGATGAGTCTTAAAAAATATGTGTTGATTGTCGTACCATCAATAATATTATAGTAAAATATAGACACATAATTCCTATATTTGATGATATGTTAGATAAATTGCATAGGTCATATATATTTTCTAATATTGGTTTGAAAAGTGGATATTATCAAATGATAATGAAACATGTAAATGAATGAGAAACTGCATTTAAAACTAAATATGGTTTATATGAGTGATTAATTATGTCTTTTGGACTTACCAATGTACCTTCTATTTTCATGAGATTAATAAACCATGTTTCGTGTAATTTTATAGGCGAGTTTTTTGTGCGGCTTTTACATGAATTTTTTTTTTTATGGCGAGTTTTTTGTGCGGCTTTTACATGAAAAATATTTTTTTTTTGATATGTTATTGATGCAAAAGATATTGAAATGAATGAGAAAAATATTTGGGTTATCCAAAAATAGCTATCTAAAAGTCAATTATTGAAGTAAAAAGTTTTTCATGGTTTGATTAATTTTTATAGAATATTTGTTAATAATTTCAATTCTCTACCTACATTTTTAAGTGAAATAGTTAAAAAAAAAATCTTTGGTTTTTAAATATAACAAAAAATAAAGGTATGATTTTAATTTTTTAAAGGAAAAGTTAATTTTGACTCCTCTCCATTCATCCACTACAAATCTTTCTTATAATATTATTTCCTCACATCACAATAAAGTATAAATTCACGTTGATAATTTTTCTCTTCCTATTCCATACATCACAAAATTATATTAATAAATTCTCTTTCTTGATTGAAGCACTTTTCAAATGGTAGGATAATATTTCCACAAATATTATAATAATAATAGCTTATTTAAGAAAGGGTTAATTTCTTTAGTAAAGCCTTTTTAATTTTTATTTAATTTTAACTAGTTTATATGCGTGACACTGAAAATAAATAAATTTATTTAAGTAGTACCAAAATTATATTAAAAACCAAAATAACTTATCAAACAAAATTTTATAAATTGATTGTATAAATTATATTTCTCTTATAACATTGGTCTTAGATGTTATTCTTCTTCAATAATGTAGATGTTATTCTTATTTAATAGTGGCAATACAAAGTTATTATTATTATTGTTATTATTATTATATATATATATTGTAAATAAATATGTATATCCTAGTATGATATTTAACTAAGTAATTCAACCTCTTCCGGTGTATATATGCAGCGTCTTGTATGATCATAAATAAGACAATAAGTTGTGTTTTTGAATTTCCAAAAAATAATCTATTCATTATTATTTTCTATATGTTCATTTAAAAAAATTAATTTATTATTCATTGGAATAATTACAAAAACTCTTATACCTTGATCCTTTTTTATTTTCAATCTAAGATTTAAAAAATTATTATTTTCCTATATTGTCAACTGGAAAAATCAAATTGGACATAAAGATATTTTTGCCTTTATATATAATAAATGTAAATTTATAAAAAGAATCTTCACAAACCTCTTCTCTTTCTTTCAAACACAATTTTTTTCTCTATTAAAACATGACACACCTACATAAAAACACTAAATTTGAAGAAAAATCTTTATTTTTTATACTTAATCTATTCGTGCAAGTATTAGGAGCCAAAAACTTTTTGTTGGTGTTATTTTATTCAACCTTTTTTGAAATTATGAAAACCTATAATAAATTAGGGTTATTATAAGTTCAATTAGGGGATTTTTGAACAAAAGTTCATGGGTTTTCTTACCGCTACATTGCTACATTTTTAGAGCTCCTTTTCATGAACTTTTCATTTGGAATGCTTATAATGGATGCGTATTGATGTAACCATATTATTCGATAGTTTCACCCATATTTACCTAATGTTTTGTCCATGTTTTATATGTAAAATGCCTTGATATTCTTTGTTTTATGTTTTGAAGGCACTTTTGGATGAAAAATGCAAAAAGGAGTAAATTGGAGATAATTGACAGATTTGATGTTCAGTCGATGTTTTGTGCAGAGCGTGATTTCTAGAGATCAAAATGAAGTGATTCCAGTGGCTCTAAAAAGCTAACATCCATACCTTTCTGGAAATGTAATGCAAGAAAAATACAAAGAGGAAGATCATGGAAATCACATCCTTCAAAGTCAAATCTCGTATTCTGCCACTGTTGACCTTTGTCCATTCAAAATTCCATATCTGGAGCTATAGAAGTCCAATTGATGCAAACTCAATTTTGTTGGATTCATGACTCAAAGGTCTAGAAACGCTCCAATTTTCAGCCAAAAACGATGTCAGATGAGGGCGATATGATTTTTCAAAGATGACAACTGAATTCTGCCAGCAATCAGGTTTCGTGAAGAAATGAGTCCAAATTATGTTTCGAAGCTTCTAAACTATCATCCAAGTTATAATTTCAGCAATTTAGCCCCTCTAGTAAATCAATCTAGAAGGTCAAGAAAAGTAGCCACCAACCTCAATCCACCAACCTCAAATCACCAACCACAAACCAGCTGCAAGTTGGAATGCTGCCATTGTCAAAGAAGGAGGCTACAATGGTGGGTTGTTTGTGGTGACTACTAATGTCAAAGTTTGGCAAGTTTGGCAGCCACCATTGTTGATAAAGAAGCAAGAGGAGCTGCCATTGAAGCCTATATATAGACATCAAGAGAGCCAAGAAAGAGGAGGAGGGAGTGCAATAGAATCAAAGAAAGGTGGTAGCAACTAGAAGTGAAGAAACACAAACTCTCCTCTCTACATACTAGAAATAATGCTTTCTTTTATCTTTAGGAGTAGTTGTTCAATAGATATGCAAGGCTAAGCTCTTTTCTTGGTTGCAAGGACGCAGAAACTTTCAGATTTCAAGAACTGTGAGATTTATTCTTCATTTATTTTCAGTTTGTATTATGAATGAGTATGATTGTTTTCCTATGCATGTTTTCTATGATTGTTGTTGATAATTGCTAGAGCGGACTCTAAGTTATTATTGTGAACAATCTATTGCTAAGTTTGGTATCAAAACCGGAGTTAGGGTATATAAACTTGTGAAGCAACTAAGCTTGATAATTGTGGCGGAACTACGTTATTAAACTTAGGGAAAACATTCGATCAAAGCAACACAAGCAGACAACTTGGTTGTTAAGATTAATGAATTTATCTAGATCTTAAGTTTAGTTTTCCTATCTAATGGCTAAGTGTTTAGTTGTTTATGATGAATTCAAAAAATAATATGTCCAAAAAACCCCTTAAAAAGCATAAAAAACACCTAAGGAACATGAACTCGGGCAAATAACCCTAGCACATACACTGAGCATAGTGCCCATCTCTAAGGATGTTGGGCATACACCTCAGCATCCTTATAAGCTCGGGTTATCACTTATGAAGCCAATATATTTGGGTCCAAGCAACGCACTTAGAGTCATTTTCATCTTTGATGGGCTTGGTCATTTTACCCAAGTCCAACACTCATCAGAGATTTTTTCTAGAACCCTATGCAGGTTCTTTAGTGTTTTTCACTGATCTTATATTTATTATTTGAGTATAATACAATTCAAAATATCACATGGATAAAATTATAATTTAGTCCCTCCTCTACATAAAAAGATAAAATTCATAAGCTATGAATACATTATGAATCCTTCAAGCCAAAGGTTCACAGTCTTTTCATATTAATATTTTTTACATATATCTATATATTTCGAGTTTCTCTAAAATATCATTACACATTTTCTCTCTTTATAAAGTTACTAACTTTACCATCGAAAAGTCCCCACATCTATAAAAAAGAATTTTTTACAACTATTGATTATCTGACTTACTAGACACCACCTGTTACTTTCATAGTTACCGATCATCTAACTTACCAGACACCTCCTACTACTACCACAGCTATTGGTCACTTTAACTTAGTAAGCAACACCTGCTACTATTATAGCTACTAGTCATCTAGCTTCCAATTATCACTTGATACCAGTTACAACCCTATATTAAATCATCATATACCATGAATACAAAGAATTGATCAAGTTGCTTGACATAAAAGATCAACTAGTTATCTAACACATCAGACTTATTCATAAGCATCTTGAAGTTTAGGACTCATCAATTGGTGTTATTTGTGGGGAATTAATAAAAAAATCATCAATTTTTATAACTTGTTTTTGACATTTCCAAATCATTCCATGAGATATAATCAAGACACTCCTGGGTTAGGATGTAAGATAAATCTACTCGTTACCACGAACACTTCTACTTAGCCAAACCTTCAATAATTCATCAGTTAGGTGTAACTCTTCACTCAGACTATGTTGACAACTCAAATTTAAAATCAATCATTCCCACCCCAACAAGTCTTAGCAACTATGGTAACACACTTGACCTCATCACCATTATCACCTCCTGCTTCTAGCATCGTGGCTTGTTATATTACCTATAAGAGTATGGGTAGAATGACTTCTATGAGAGTATTTTGCCTCTATAATCTCCAAGTTCCCCTAGGGGTCGCTTACATCATTGTGATACCCATGCATATAGTTAGTACTCTAAACACACTTGCCTTGGTTACTATAAAACGGACCTTAATTAACAATCTTGTTGTCTTCTACCAAACCATACAGGCTCTCTGAAGCCCAACAGACCACCTCATAATGCTTAATACTCAATAGAAATGTAAGTTTATTTTTTAAATAAAAATATTGTATCTTTAACATCCATTTCTTAACTACAAATTTATAGTGAGGGGGCTTTTAACCACTCTTTTTGAAAGGAATTGACTTAGTCACTTTATAGTTTATTTTTTAAATAAAAATATTGTATCTTAACATCCATTCCTTATAAAGGAGGACTTTTCTTAAACCTTAGATAGACATATAATTAGACACCACAACATGATTTCATATTTTATCAGACAAAACAATGCAGTGTGCTTTAGGTAAGGCGTATTTGGGGTGCTAATACCTCCCCTTTCCACAACCAGTCTCCGTACCCGATCTTTGAGACTAGTTAGGGTTTCTCGTTCCCAGAATACTAGGTGGCGACTCCTATTTAAATTTTCCACTGATAAGAGACAAGAATTCCTTGTCTCTTCATATCTTGCTAGAAATACACCACTTCCCAATCTTTTCATTGGATGGTGGATGATCGCCGCGACGATGCACACGTGCGACAGTAATATCCCTATAATCATCAAGGGTTGATTTTAGATTCCCCACTCTCTAGTGTAGTCTTGGACTGGCATATTCTCTAGGTGATGCCAAAGGGTCTCTAGCTAATTTATTAAAGGTTGATATCAAATCCCTTACTCTCTAGTGCGGTCTTAGATTGATACATTCTCTAGGTGATGTCAAAGGGCATCTAACTAATTCTTTAAGGGTTGGTTTCAGATCCCTAACTCTCTAGTGCAGTCTCATACTAAACATATTCTCTAATTGATGCCAAAAAATCTCTCATTAATTCATTAGGGGGTTGAACTAAGATCCCTCATTTTCCATTGTAGTCTCAGATTGACACATTTTTCAGGTGATGGCAAATGACCTCTCACCAAATCACTAGAGATTGATCTTAGATCTCTCACCTCTTAAATGCAGTCTTGGACTAAAACCACTCTCTAATGAGGGTTTCTCACGTCTTATGCCATCCTGGGAGGTCACGTACCTTTCATACTCCAATTTGACTACTTTCTAGGGGATGGACTTGATTTTTCTTATGTAATAAAACCACCCTCCATAGATCTATCTTCATTACCTCTTAGAAAAATTTTTAAGTATAGGCATTAACATAAGTCCACTCCTTTTTGCATTTTAAAAAAAATTCTAAGTACAAGCATCATCATGGGTCACTTTTTAGGGTTCTCCAAAACTCTTTAAAATATTTTCTAAGTATAAGCTCACCCTCTATGGGTTTTTACTAACCACTTATAAATTTTTCTAAGTATGAGCTTCTTCTCCATAAGTTTCCCTTAACCTTTTAGAACATGTTTTTAAGAATGGAGTCCTTTATATCTCACTTTACTCTTCTAAGAATTTTTCTAAATTTGGTGCAAACCCCTTCTTACGAGTTCTCTAATTTATTATGCGGGGTTTCAACCTCTCTTCTCATATGAAGAAAATTTGATGGCGACCAGGTGTTTTTACAAGTCTTTAATACCATAAAGATTTAAATGGCTACTGATTGATCTAAAAAAATGGTAGGTCCAAACCCACAAAAAAAAACCCTAAAAAACCTAAAAGAATATAGGCTAAGGCATAGAGCTTAAGTACATACATCTTATATGAGAGCATACACAAAGAGTACGCTCATGTACTAGGTGTACACATATGCAAGGCATATGCCAATGCAGTGCATAGGCACTTAATGGGCATATGCCTAGCACTAAAGGTGCTAAAAATACACCCCAGCTCTAAGGGTGATAAACATGCACCCTAACTCCAAGAATGGTAGGCATACACCCTAACACCCCTATGGATTCAAGCTATCATACTCGAGCCCAATGTGTTTAGTTTATGTAACGTACGTGGATCCACTTTCATATTTGATGGGCTCGATCACCTTGCTTGAACCCAACACTCATTAGGGAATTTTCTCGGGACCCCATGCGGGTCCCTCAATATTTGTCATTAATCGTATACATATTCTTTTGAGTATAATACAACTCAAAATATCATAGGAGTGAAATTACAATTGGATCCTTTCTCTTCATAAAAAGATAAAATTCATGGGTTATAAATACATCATGAATCCTTCAAGTTAAATGCTCATAATTTTTTTATTCTTAACATTTCCATTATATATATTTTTATAGTTTATCTCTCTAAAATATCATTACACATTTTCTCTATATAAAGTTACTGATTTTACTATTAGAGAGTTCTTACGCCTATTAAATGAGACCTTTTACAACTACTTGTCACTTGACTTACTTAATACTATTTGTTACTACCACAACTACCGATCATCTATCTTACCAAGCACCACTTGTTACTATCACAACTACTGGTCACATTAGCTTACCAGACACTACCTGCTAATATCACAACTATCGGTCACCTGGCTTATCAATTATCACCTGTTACTAGTTATGAACTCTTTAGGCTTTTCATATCAAGTTATCAAATACCTTGACTATGAAAAATAAATCAGATTGTTTGAACTAAAATATCAACTAATTATCTAACACATCAATCTTAATTTTAAACATCTTGAATTTTAGGACTTATAGAATTCTAAATGATAATATTGTAATTATAAATTATAAATGACAATTTTATTATTTTGATGCTAAAAGAGCTCTGTAGTCATTAAAATTGATATAATGACAAACCTGTGAATAATAAAATATTTTTTTGTTATTTAAAGTTCAAAGGGCAAACCATAATTTCTCAGATCATAGATTGAAATGAAAAAAAAACCAAAATATAGAAGATTTTTTGTAATTATCCCTTGTTTATTATATTATAACTTCTTTAATATTTGCCAAATTTAAATGTAAAATTATTTTATTTATTTATTTATTTATTTATTTATTATTATTATTATTAACTTAAAAGAACTCATGTTTCATAAATGTAAGGAAAAATAGGTCTCTTTATTTTTTGAGATATACTTCCTTTATTATTACGGATATGAATAGGTATTTCTTTTCAATAAAAGAAGATAATATTAATGAATTTTATAATCTTCTCACCTATTTAATCCTAAATGCTAGCATAAAAAATTTAGAAACTTTAGAGTATGTATGGATTATTATCAATATTATTTTATGTATTCATTTTGATGAAAATAGACATAGAGAAGAAGAAAAAATATTTAAAAATCTTTAAAATTCTCCATGAAAATTTTAAATAGATTATCAAAGAGTTAAATCTTATAAAGATTAATTAAAAAAAATTAAAAGGGAGAAAAAAACAAAAAAAGGCCTCCTTATTTGTAGCCCAGTCACATCCTATCTAACATAAATAGATTAT
The DNA here is from genome assembly GCF_000495115.2 of Populus euphratica. NCBI lineage: Eukaryota > Viridiplantae > Streptophyta > Magnoliopsida > Malpighiales > Salicaceae > Populus > Populus euphratica. The sequence continues at coordinate 26,382 of NW_011500288.1, read as the reverse complement.
CAAAGAGTTAAATCTTATAAACATAATTTTTTTATATTAAAATAAGGTGGTTTTGTGAAGAGTAAGAATAACGTAGTTTTGCATGGATATTATGGGTCTATTTATTTCTGCGTTTGAAAAGCATTTTTGAAAAAAATTGAAAATTTTTTATTTTTTATTAACTTTAAATTAATATGTTTTTAGTATTTTCAAATCATTTTGATGTGCTGATATCAAAAATAATTTTTAAAAAATAAAAAAAACATCGTTGGCATGCATTCTGGCACGAAAAACTATTTGAAAAGCAACAACAACCACACTTCCAAACAGGCTCTATAACCTTTACTTGCTACCATCATTAAACTCCATCCTTATTAGTGTGTCCTAGATAATTCATAGATAATTGGCTTGCATTACATTATAGGTAAGACAAAAAAAATGTAAAAAAAAACATATTTAGATAGTGAAATTTTTTTTGATAATATTATTATTTAACAAGTTGATTTTTGAATTTTATAATATGACTTTTTATCTAGTCAAGCCTTTAAATTAGATTTTTTTAGATTTTTTTTGGAGTTGTTGGAACGTGATTTAATTAACTTAGCATATCAAAGACAACTTAAAAGACTAGTAAAAATATGGTTTGATTTAAAAAAAAATTTCAAAATAATATTTTTTAAAAATATTAAGACAATAACATATTAGATTGACTCAGGTTAACCCTAGTTAAAAAAAATAAACACTAAAAAAATTGAGTTCTAAACTTATTTAAGGATATTTATTTGAGAATAAAATAACCTTATAGAAATTTTAAAAAATATTTTTTATACTTTAAAAAATAAATTAAGAAATATATGAAATGATAAATCAAAAGGAGCTGTTAACATTAATTAAATATTAAATGAAAAGTTAATATTCATGGTAGAAAAAAAAGACAGATATATATATATATATATATATATATATATAAATGTTTACAATGACTATCCTTATATATATATATATATATATATGTAAATGTTTACAATGACTATCCTTTTCTATTTTAAATATTTTTATTCATTTTATCTTAGTAGTTAATTGTTATTGTTAATAACAAATTATTTTTTTTATATATAAATTTTATACAAATTCAACTAATTTATATAAAATACAAGAGGAAAAAGATTCAAGACAAAACAAACTAATCTCTTTAAAATTTCATGCAAGTAAAACTAAAATAAAACAAGAATGAATCCCTATTTGAAAAACTAAGCTAACTCAATAAAAAAATTACTGTGAAAAGTTAAAAACTAAGTGTTAGATGCTAATAGAAATTTATTTTTATTTAAAAATATTTATAAAAACCTTCATACATCACTTATCAATTCTAAAACATTATAAAATCACTCAAAAAAATAGAAAACAAAACTCAACTAGATAAAAAAATATCTAAACATAACTTGATTTACTTTTTAAGAATATTTCTTCATTTTTAATATGACAAGTTTCTTTATTGAAAAATAATTATTTGCCAACTTTTTTTCTTCTTGGTTGTTTTAAGGAAACGTTTTCTTTCATCTCTTAAGTTGAAGAACTATAATGTTAATAAAATGATTTTTTGGATGAAAATTATTAAAAATTAAAGGAATTATAGAGTAAGAGAAAAAAAAGTAGGTAGATTGAACGTTTTCTAGCAAATTTAAAATTGATCATAAAATTTTTTATTTTATTTTATGCTTTATCCTCTTGAATTTTTTCTTTTCAAAATAAATTGATCATTAATTTAAACATAAAAAGCTGCAATTAAAATAAAAGTTTGAGAATAAAAATGAAAAAAAAAATTGTACATTACTATAGTGTTATACCTATATGATTTACTATATTTTGTAATATTAGATTAATATACTAAAATCTAGTGAATAAAAGAAATTATCTCATTGGATTAAGAAAGATAAATTATCTTAAATTTCAAAATTTGTTCATTTATTATTTATTAACGGCACCTAACCCCACCACGTTGGCATATTTCGTTATCCTTGTACAGAGGTTACTAGTAAGAATCAAGGGTAGTGTCAATGGTTATTAAAAAAAAAAAAAACAAGAGTTTTGGTCATTTAAGCTCTCCCGTACGGAGAAATTTAAATTACCTTCTAGTTTTCCACATCATCAAAAGGGTAAAAATAGTTACTCCGTAAAATAGAGAAGGTGAAAAGTGAAAACAAACGGGTAAAAATACCCAGCAGGTCAGGTCCGCACCCGAATTAAGAGGGGGGGCAAGCAGGACCCGAGCAGTTAAGTGGGTCCTTTTAAGATTGGATGAACAAAATCCCTCCAAAGTTAGGGTTTTTGGCCAAAACACGGGTCGTTCAAATTTCACAGAGCTAGCTCGCCTGCAGACGCTGCGACGGGGGGAGAGAGAGAGAGGGAGGGAGAGAGATGTGGAGATCAATAGCAGCAAAATCCAGAGTGGTAGCACGGAACTTTGGTGCGACCAAAAACCTCAACAACAGCAACAAGGTATATCCTTCTCAATCTCATATTTCCATATGGGTTTCCTCTCAATCTAGTGAAAACCTTAGATTCCTCTCATATTTCTCTTCAAACCCAAATGAAAACGATCATTCCCCCCCTACCAATGATGATTCTTCAATTATTTCTGGGGAAAATAATGATACCCAGTTTGAGGGTTTATCAGAGCAAATTCCACTGCCTTTTAGTGAAAATGGTGATGCCCGGATGGATACTTGTGCTTCGGGGGATGTGAGTGTTGACAGTCTTGCTGGAGAAGAGAATGCGGAGAGCGAGACTTATGAGATAGATGTTGAGAAGTTAGAGAATGTGTTGCATCTGTTGCAAAGTAGTGATGATGGGTCTTTAGAGTCAACTCTTGATACTTTTAGCTTGGATTTACATGAGGATTTTGTGGTGAAAGTGCTCGAGACCCCGCATGTTTTGGGAGAGAATTTGATTAGGTTTTTTAAATGGGCGATGAAGAAGCAGGATCTTAGCGTTACTACTCGTGCAATTGATGTGCTTGTTTCCTCTATATGTAGTGGTGATCTTAGAAGAAAAAATGCTTATGCTTTGTGGGATTTGGTTAGGGAAATTGGCGAAAAGAATGAGGGTTTGGTGAGTGTAGGGAGTCTTAATCAGTTGATAGCTTTGTTGTCTAAGTTAGGTAAAGGGAAGGCAGCTTTAGAGGTTTTTGACAAATCAAAGGATTTTGGTTGTGTCCCGGATTCCGAGACATATTATTATACAATTGAAGCCCTTTGTAGGCGCTCCTTTTATGATTGGGCTTGGATAGTTTGTGAGAAGATGCTGGATCAAGGATCCTTACCTGATAGTGAGAAAATCGGTAAGATTATTTGTTGGTTTTGTAAAGGGAGTAAGGCAAAAGATGCCCACAAAGTTTATTTATTGGCAAAGGAGAAGAGCAAGTGCCCACCTAAGCCTGCTCTCTATTTTTTGATTGGATCGCTATGCCGGGATGATGGAACTGTCAATTTAGCTTTGGAGATGTTGAATGATTTTGAAGGAGAAGCAAAAAAGTATGCGATTAAGCCTTTTTCATCTGTTATTCGTGGTTTGTGTAGGATCAAAGATCTTGATGGTGCTAAACAGTTACTTTCAAAGATGATTGTTGAGGGCCCACCTCCCGGCAATGCTGTTTTTAATACAGTTATCAGTGGCTATTGTAAGGGTGGAGATATGAAGGAGGCAATAGTGATTATGAAACTTATGGAAAGTAGGGGTCTGAAACCAGATGTGTACACTTATACTGTTATTATTAGTGGTTATTCAAGTGGTGGTCAGATGGAGGAGGCATGCTATATACTATCAGAAGCAAAAAAGAAGCACTCTAAACTGAGTCCTGTAACTTACCATGCACTTATTCGAGGGTATTGCAAACTAGACCAGTTTGACAAAGCTTTGGAGTTTTTGGCAGAGATGGAGAAGTTTGGGGTTCAACCTAATGCGGATGAGTACAATAAGCTGCTTCAATCTCTTTGCTTAAAGTCCTTAGATTGGGGAACAGCAGAGAAGCTGTTTGCAGAAATGAAGGAGAAGGGCTTGTATCTAAATTCAATAACCCGGAGCCTTATAACCGCAGTCAAGGAGCTGGAGCAGGAGGAGTTAGCAAAAGAAGTAAGCATTGAAGTCTGAATTTTTAGTGTGGTTCTCTTGTGTAACTTTCAAATGTTCCGAGTCTTTACTTTGTAGTTAGTGTCTTGCCCTTTTCCATAGAATAACGAGTGAAACTCTACAGTTCAATTTTGTTGGCATGCATTCGACCTCATTTCAATTCTATGAATCTGAAAAAGTTCCAATTTTTTTCATGCGATCCATTTATTTGATGTTCTTGCTTCAGATTTGTGTTTCCACTGTCCTGCCTAAGGTGGATGTTTGTTGACTACAACAAATTGGCTCTGTTTTCAGTGATATATGAATTGTGAGGTTTATGTTTATCGATTCCATTTTCCCAAATCAGGACAGGTTTTGCAAAGAATGCTGGTATCTGTGTAGATGCATTATTTTGGTTTACGTTTGAAAGAGTTTTTAATATTGCTTCATGCATATGTAGCCGGACTACCTGATATATTTGTTATTCATGGGGGTAAGATAAATGAACTGATCTGGACCTTAACTGGTTATGTGAGGTGTATTTTCTTTGTTGAGGTGTATCTTCTGCTGCAGCAAGTGATTGGTTAGGTTTTTGGCTAATTCTTGAATTAAAGAACTGGATAATTCCATGACTTGATGCTGGTTTATATTAAAAATAAAAAACATGTGTAGTTTAATTAAGAAGAACATTTGCTTACTTTGTAAATCAACGAAGAAAGCTGAAATTGACTATCAATTAGTGAAGATAGCAGAGATCAATTATCGATGAAGAAGATGAGGATATAAGGATTTATGTTATTAATTGATGATCATGTTCTATTCATAGCAAAAGTCTTTAGTAATTTTAACACATTCGACTACCAAAATAATATGCATAAATAAAAATGACAAATTGTACAAGGATTCTAATTGTAAAACACTAATCTATCATATACAGTTTGTATAAGGATTCTACTTGTAAAACACTTAAATAAAACTTTTCTATCATATACAGTTTGTATAAGGATTCTAATTGTAAAACACTTAAATAAATAATTTAACTTTGTATAGGATTGATAATTTAAGTTTATGTGAAATTCAATCTCTGTAATATTTAAGTCGCCTAGGAGCTGAAAGTTATTTTTAGCCCTCTATATACTATTTATTTCTAAGCTTTTTGTAGTTTACAAACTTTTATTTATTTATTTATCTCTTTCTTTCTTTACTTTTATTGTTTTTATTTAGTTTGTAGTTTCTTTTCATTACCTTTTTTATATTTTGAAAGTGTTTTATTTTAAATTATTTTTTTATTTTAAAATTATTTTGATGTGTTAACATTAAAATAATTTTTTTTTTTAAAAAAAAAAATTATTTTAAAAATAATATATTTTAAAAAACAATTACTATCATGATTTTACTGTGCAATTCAATCGATAATTTGGACCATAAAACACAATTTTATTGAGCAAAATTTCTGCATAAACCAAACCAAAACCCCATTTCAACTTTTAAACCCACAAAACTAATGCTTCAAACACAAGCAAACCCCATATCAGAAGATTTGTTTCTCAAATTACCATTACCTTATCTTTATAGAACTTATGCTCGACTGGGTTTCTTCGGTCTTACACCAAGAATCGTCATGGTGGTTGGTTGGGTTTCTTGCCAGCAAGGAAAAGAGAGGATTTCTTGCTAGAAACATGAAATATATAGTAATTGCGTCGATTATTTCTCACGGGCTTGCTTGAAATTCAAAAGGAAAAGGAAGAACAAGAAGAAGTTAGCCATGATGGTCGGGGTATTTTTAGTTAACTTGTATAGTTATAATATTAATATTATAGAAGCTTATTAGCTATCAAATGAAATATAAAGACAATTTTATAAATAATTTGATATTTTTTATTGATTTCTTTTGCATGTTATCTTGAGGATATAAATTGTTATGAACATGTAAACTCTAGAATGTGAAAGGATGTTGGCAAAGTAAAAAAAGAAAAGACTAAACTACATGATATTTTTTTATAATTATCCTTATGTTTTTAAATAAATGATTTCATAAACGAAATAGACTATACTCGAAGGGTGACATGTAAGCCTAGGAACTAATGACATTATGATTATAGGATCTGTATAGAATAAAATATAGAGTAGATGGACTCTATTAATATGAGAAAAATAAAAATAAAAGTAAGAGGCCACAATAAAACAAAATTAAAAGACTATGAGAACCAAATCAAGATAAAACCCATGAAAAATAAAACATTTTGTTTAATCAATTTTTTTTTTTATCAGCTCGTTCTTAGATTGTTAAAAGAAAGTAGATGGTGTTGATGGGAAAAAAAATTTAAAAAAACTTTTGTCAGCTCTACTATTAAAAAATTATCTTTTAAGAACTAAATTATATATATGCAGCGGACACATTATTATTTAGAAATATTTTTTAAAGTGTTTTTCATTCAAAAATATATTAAAATAATATTTTTTATTTTAAAAAAACTATTTTTACATCAAGACATCAATCTAAGAACACCAAAAAAATATTAATTTAAAACAAATAAAAAAATTTAATTTTTTTTAAATGCTTTTAAAATACAAAAATAAACAAGACCAATTAAATTATAGGAGAGGCCACTAGAAATAAACTATATGTCGGCTTGTCTTCAGCTGTAAACTATGAAATGTATTCTATTTTTTTTTAAATGATAAATTATATTTAAGTGCTGTGAATGTGTGTTTTATTTTTTTAAAAAAATTTATAATTCAGGTTATAGATCCAATTGAGTCAAATGTATTAGTTGTATTTTAATGAAGTAAAAAAATAGGGCAATGACGCCTGTTTGTTTCTGCGTTTCAAAATTGCTTTTGAAAAAAATTATTTTTTATATTTTTTAGTAACTTCAAATTAATATATTTTTAGTGTTTTCAAATCATTTTGATGTGCTGATGTTAAAAATAATTTTTTTAAAATAAAAAAATTTCATTGGCACGAAAAGTTATTTGAAAAGAAACTGCAAGAACACTTCCAAACAAGTAATGGATCAAAAGTTTTTTTAAAAATGATCAAGATAATTTGAAGAAAAACAATACTATTTAATTTTCTGCTAATGAAATATGGGAGGATAAAATTAGATAAAAAAAAAGGGTAAAAAAATTAACTCGAGTAAACACGAGTTGGTATGACTAATATGAACTTAGGTAATAAGGAATGAGCTTGGGTTAACTAATGAAACTCACGACCCAAGTCAGGATAATCCAATATAAAATAAATTAAAGAAAACTACAAAGTTTATTTTAAAAAAAAAATAAATCAATGTTGAAAGATGAAATGAAAAGAGAAAAGAAGTTAAAAAAGATATCGATCCATATATATTAACCATTTAAACTTGTGATCTGAGTTATTAGATCAGAATACATAAATAAATAAAAACTATGAAGCCTAATCCCTAACCAATTAAATATTGAAAGATAAAATTAAAAAAATAAATAAATTATATAAAATAATAAAAAAATAATAATAATTAAAAGAATGAGGATAAAAATTGAAATAAAAGAAATGAGATGATAAAGAAAAAAAGAAAAATTACCTTAACAAAAGAACAAAAAAATTAAAAAAACGAGGACCAAATTAGAAAAAATAATATATCATAAATTTGGATTGAAGAAAAAAAATTAAAAACTAATAAAATGTTTACAAAAGGGTCATGGAAAAAATTTAGAAATTAAAATAATAAAGATCACATTAGAAAAAATAATATATCACAAATCAAGATTGAATAATGAAATTAAAAATAACTAAAATTTTTACAAAAGGATTAATAACAAAAATCATAAATCAAAAGAATAAGGATTATAGTTGAAATATCAATAATAAAAATAATCAATCTATGATTCTTAAAGAAAAAGAGAGAAAATAAATAAAAAAAACCTCAATAGTAATAAACCAACTACCTCTACTAACATGTATCGTACCAATGGAAAGAGAACATGGTGAAATTTTCAGAGATACGACAAAAGAATATATATGGTTACTAAAAGAAGTTGTGTGTGGTGCTTAAAGTGTAAGGGCACGTGTTTCTTGTGCACTAATAGCTTTTTTATTTGAATAATAATTAATTCTTATTAAAAGATCAAATTCTTCCTCTTAAACTTGATAATAACAAAAAACTAGAGTGAAAAAACTGAAAGATCTTGGATGTATGGTTTATTATTTTATTTAAAGGATAATCTTATCATTTTATTATATTTAAAAAATCATACCCATATGTTAATTTTAAAATTTTAACTTATTAAATCATTTTGTTATGTTTAAAAAAATAAAAAAATATTTATATCCTTATTAATCTTTGAATGCCTGATAAATCATGTGAATAGATTGAAATATATTATTTTTTTTGAAAGGATAAAATGGTAATTATCGCAGTGGTGAATAGTATAGTGAATTTGCCTCCTCTTTTAGGTTTTTTTGGTTGAATGCGTAGCGAATGAATCAATTCGAATATGAATGATCTCTTATGAATTTGTCTCCCCTTCATCATAATCTCGTCTTAAGATACGCTCTAAGAAGAAGAGGGCATTCTTAGATGAAGTCTCCAGACTCTTCTGGATGCCATTAATTTAACCTTGCCTCAATTCTTCGTTTTCTATGGAAAATATTCCCAAAGATATCTCTCTTAAAGGTGATAGAATCCCTGCGGACTTCACATAAACCATCCATAACCGAAATGACCACTCCTGTCCCACGCTCTAGCCACAATATCGTGGTAATCTGAGTGGGAAGCCCAAGATTACCTGTCAATATGAGAGGTCTACCTCATTCAAGTATGATCAGGATGAAGACCACAGAAATTCTCCACGTCAGCTTCAGGGAAAGCTGCCTGCCAGTCAAAGTTAGCCATGGCTCTGTCCAATCTCTTCGCCAGTCAAAGTTAGTCAAGCAAATGTAAGACCCTGACACCCCGAATCCACCGAAGTTACATTCGTCCACTGTCATTTGCAGAAACCTGCAGGTAGCTCTAGCCCAGGAGAAAATTCCACCACGATTTTCAGAGGGAGAGGAGATTTCATTAATAAGTAGTCATAGGCCTTGAGCAGTATCCTTGGTCACTTTCAGATGCTCCCAAATTTGTGTTCGAAGATGGGGGATAGGGGACGCATGAACAGCTGAAAACCACCAAAAAAAGTCCCCTGAAGAAAGTACTGTAACACGGTACTGATGACAAATACAGACAATACAAGTAGAATAGTTACTACCCAGAGGCAAAATCCAAAAGCTTTAATCCACTTGCTCGAAGCGAGCATGAGTTTCTAGCAGCATAAAAAGAAAGGGTCTATACCTAAGGACCGACTCCTTACAGTGTCCTTTTCCTTTCTTGTTCACCGCCCCACGGACATTCCAAAACACAACAGATATATCTGTAAAAGGATTCATAAATAAAAACTGATAAAGACTCCAAAACCCCACGACCTCAAGAACGAATGTCCATATGAGACTCCTGACTCTCATCCACTTCATTAATATCCGCAGGAATGTCCCTTCCCGCAACCGTCATATTTCTGTCAAGCATTGTAGTCTGAATAATTCCCGGGTCATGAGGAGTATTTAGCAACTTGGTCGCTACATGTGGAGTCAAAGAAGTCATATATATCCTCAGTATAAGATGAGCCCCCAGATTGCTTCGCCCTACTTATCTCCTCTTGAGTTGGAACCCTATTCAAACTGCTTGCAGAGAACACCATTGGTTTAATACGAGAAGTCTGATCTAAAAGACAAACCTGGCTAGATACGCTATGAACAACTATTGTGGCGTTGTTAATAGGGATATACTCCTTTTAGCTTGAGTACGATTTTCCTTTACCAACGTCATGGGTTGACTTTTCGGTTTAGGCACAGCTTCTGGGCCATATCCTGTATAGATAAACTAGTTGCATCCAGTTTCTCACTAGGGCTGGACACAACGCTGCCTGCGGTTGAGCCCAAGTCCAAATCCTCTATGCTGTAATCGCTTTTCCCGTTAATTTTTCATGTAGCTCTCACACTTTTATATATATCCCCTTTCAATTTCTTCTTTCTTGTAACAAGCAAGCACTCACCATGCATCTCGTTAGGGTTACCGAAAGTAATGGGATATGATGAAGAGCCGTTACATGTTTCCTTATCCAGCCTTACCGCCGGCAGCTCCTGGTCTGCGCTTCTCGTTTCAGCCATCCCCTCAGGCAGGTCTTTCATCACCCGACAATCTTTACCTAGATGGTCGTAACACCCACATTTTCCACAGATAATATGCAGCCCCTCGTACACCACCTTGTACCAATGATCTATTACCCAGATCTTCCCTACGCAAATTCTAGCAAACCGTCCACGTTCGACATTGAGTGTATTCATATCAGGTTTGCCTATGGCCATTGCCATCAGAATATTTTCATTGTAAAAAGCCAAGTTAAGACTAGGGATTCGGATCCAGACCATAGTCTTGTTAATCTTAGCTTAAGAAGCGACAAAGTCTGTCGACCACTGGCTCACTGCTAGATAGTGATCGAATATCATCCATGGTCCTCCATTGACGACTTTTGCTCTATCCTCTTCACGATCAAACTTGGTCATAAAAAAACTGTTGCCCACATCCATCAACCAAAACTCCCAGCCAATTTCCATATATTCTTCAATCGTAGATTCATCTGGTAGATGCCAATCTCCTTACGTATCAGTTTTATATACAATCAGGGAGTCCTGCCAATGGTAGCACAATTCCTTAAAAACCAAGTCTTCTATGAAGATTTTAGGCAATAGACGATTACCATTCTCATGCTCAATTCAAACCAAATTAGTATCAATCAGGTTCATCCTGCCGCTTGCCTAGGGAGGGCTTCATCTTTGAAGGAGATTTTTCCATCAACCATATAGAAAGTAGACTCGTTATCCAGTTTTAATATGTTTTTTTTTTAAGAAAAAAATTAAAAATTTAAATTTAAATCGTTTTAATATATTAATATTAAAAAAATATTATTTTAATATTTTTATAAATAAAAAGTATTTTAAAAAACATTTTGTATTATTAAATATACTTTTTAAAGGGTGACTCCATAAAAAACAAGATAATGGAGGATAAACTAAAATGGCGGTAGAATAAAGATATACATGTTTGTCGTGAAATCAAGTTTTTTTTAAAACAATGAAAACATCATCTTTCCTGTCATCGCTCCAAATATTCTTACACCTGAGGATTGCCAAATATTTGTAGCTCCAAATATATATTCTCAGCTGCAAATTCCTTTTCTTTTCTTTTTATTTAATTAAGAGTGGAATAACTTAAGGAAAGAAAGATAAAAAAGAAAAAACAGAGAGACACACATAAAAGTCTCTTGTAGAGAGAGACAAAGCATGAGCACTTCTTCCTGTGTCTCCATTTCAACAAATCCTCTCTTTAGATCTTAGTTTCTCTCAAGTTTCCCAACTGGGTCTTCTCCAATATGGTAAATTCTCAATCTCTTACTCTTTATTACCTCCTGATCACTATCAACCATTTTCTGGGTCTTGATCCACATCAATTCATATGCTTAAATTTTCTTCTTCTGTTTTTTTGTTTTTGGATCGTCAGGCATCATGGATTGCCTTTTGATCGGTGCTGGAAGGATCAGATGGTACTAGATTGGATTTGTTAAACACCCACTTCACTTTTTTTACTGGGCACCAACCAGATTCTATCTAAATTATCGTAAAAGGTCTTCTTTTATTTGCTCTTATTCATAGATTGATCTGTTTTTTCTTTGATACACATTGATTATTTTCATTTATCATCATTGCAACTTGTGTAATTAATATTTGTTACTATGAAATAAGCTAATGACTATAAGATTCTCAACTGAATTATAGATTTTAAGTTTTGAACTACTTTTGTCTTTTGAGATATTGGTATTGGCAATTGATGAAGCAATTTGTTGTAATGTATTCTTGTAGCAAGGGATGGAATCAGATCTTGGTAAGCTCTTCATTGGTGGGATTTCATGGGACACTGATGAGGAACGTCTTAAGGAATATTTTAGCAACTATGGGGAAGTGGTTGAGGCTGTGATCATGAGAGATCGTGTTACAGGCCGTGCCCGTGGCTTTGGTTTTGTTGTCTTTGCAGATCCTATTGTTGCCGAGAGGGTCATCATGGAGAAGCACGTGGTTGATGGCCGCACAGTGAGTAGCTTGATTGCATATATCTACCATGCATCCTGAATATTTCTGGTGCCATGTTAACTTTCTTGTTTTAATTCACTTCATATTTGTTTAAATTTCCAAATCCATGAGTTAAACATATTATTTCTCCCTAGTTTAATTCTGAGTTCATACTGTGAAATTTATATCAGGAAAACAATACATTCTTATTTGACTTTATTTGCAGAACATTTTGAAATTTATTGTTTTCTTGTTTAGTACTCTGTATTAAAGAGTGGAAGAGAATGCATGATTCTAGTCTCTTACTGCTATATGAAATGTAAATCCAATTTGGTCTGAACTAGAAATTGACTGTCATTGTATGCTTGAAGCTGAGAATGAAATGTAGCTGCTAGATTTTAGATAACATATTCTCAATTTTTCAGGTTGAAGCAAAGAAGGCTGTTCCTAGGGATGATCAGCACATTTTAAGTAGAAACATTAGTAATATTCATGGTTCTCCAGGTCCTGGACGCACCAAAAAGATTTTTGTTGGAGGCCTTGCATCTACGGTTACAGAGAATGACTTCAAGAAGTACTTTGAGCAGTATGGTATTATTACTGATGTTGTAGTGATGTACGATCACAACACTCTGAGGCCAAGAGGCTTTGGCTTCATCACTTATGATTCAGAGGAAGCAGTGGACAGAGTTCTGCATAAAACATTTCATGAACTCAATGGTAAAATGGTTGAGGTCAAGAGGGCAGTCCCAAAGGAGCTATCACCAGGTCCTAGTCGGAGCCCTGTGATGGGGTATAACTATGGTTTGACTAGGGCCAACAACTTCCTTAATGCATATGCTCAGGGATATAATACGAGCTCTATTGGAGGTGTTGGAATGAGGATGGATAGTAGGTTTAATCCGCTTGCCACTGGTCGAAGTGGATATGCTCCCTTTAGCAATACTGGTTATGGGATGAGTATGAATTTAGAGCCAGGCTTGAGTCCAAGCTACAGTGGAGGTTCCAACTTTGGTAACACTCCTGCATATGGGCGGATCTCAAGTCCTTATTATAGTGGGAATCCAAGCAGGTACAACACACCAGTAGGTTATGGTGGGGGGAATGCAAGAAATGATTCTCCATTCAGCCCTACTACTTGGAATGTCTGGGGAAATGGCAGCCACAATACTGCCACACATCCTGCCAGCCCTGGTCCTTTATTGGGCTCCGAAACTGGAAATTTTGGAGTTTCATTTGGGAATAGTGGATCGAATTGGGGCACTTCTTCTGTATCAGCTCAAGGCAGAGGAAGTGCTTCTGGTTATACTACTGGCAGCATGGGTTATGGGAGTGGTGACAACAATTATGGTTTGGGTGGGGCAGGATATGTAAGAAACAGTGGCACTGGTGCACCACCAACATCATCATTCTCTGGGTCAGCAGGTGGTTATGAGGGGTCCTATGGGGACCTTTATCGCAGTGGTTCTGTTTATGGTGATTCAACTTGGCAATCTGCTACTCCTGAGCTTGATGGTCGTGGTTCATTTGGTTATGGGCTTGGTGATGTAGCTCCAGATGTTACAACTAAGAGTTCCGAGGGTTATATTGGAAGTTATGGTGTTACAAGTAGACAATCAAATAGAGGTAACCCTTTTCTTCGAACATTCTTGAAATAAGTTACGTTGTTAACAATACTTGATAGAATCATATATACATATATGCCAGCGCACGTGGGCATCTGTGTGCATGCAAGTGTCACAGATATTTATGTTGAGTGAAAAGTCCTAGGAGTAGAATGCTTACTGGAACATCAAAAGAAGTCGTTTGATGTTTGTGTGCTAATTTATTTCTTCTGCACTGACAAGTTGATAGGAAAAACTCAATTAAGTTTGCTTATAAAGTAAATGAATGTTACATCTCGTCCTCATGGTGCAATGTTATCCACTTCCCTTGAAGATATGTTCTCATCAATGTTAAAATCTGATATCATAGCTTGATTGCCCTTAACCTGCATTTCTATTGTGAATGATCTACACTGCTGCCTCTAGTTATGCGTGATATGTATATGACACGATGTAGTGGCTGTAAACTAATTTTCTACAAGTTTTAAATCTAAATGGATGTTTTCTTTAATTATTTTGACTGGCCTTTTCTTGCATATAATCCTTGAATTCATAACAATCTGCATCAATGACTTATCAGAAATTCATTTTTTATTTCCAGATTTTTAAGCAACTGGTAGTCCTATTAATATATTGTTGAATTCTCTAACGTGGGGATGCAATTGGATACACAACTGGGCAGAAGTTGGAACTTTCATAGGTCTCTCGTTATTTGCTTTTGGAGTGAAAGTGGGCATCTTTAATCATGCAATTGCCCATGAAAGTTTTTAGCTCTTTTGGTTACTGATGTTTGATAGCTAATTGCTAACATCTGGTACTGATTTACTTTTCTTTTATTTGGTACTTGCTTCAGGAATTGCTACCTAGGAGATCTCTTAATGGATGTCACATGATAATTGTAGGTGCAGGAATCTGGTTAAACAGGTGAAGAATTGTGAATTTCATCATACGTCCCCCTCTTGATTATGTTCAGATTATAAAGAAATTGATCTTGTAGAGCTAACAAGGGTTCTTGATTTGCATTATACACGTTGAGAGAGCAGCAGTGACAAGCGATTTTCTGTGAGGTTTGAGATTTGATTTGATTTTTTTCCCCTTCTTTCTAAATTAGTCAGAGGCTTAGGTTCCTTTCATGGTATTTGAGTGAGGTGTAAAATCAGATTGCGGGATATATACTCAGGAAGATTGGCTCCATAAATGTTCGTGAATCTCCTGTGGGGGCACATGTTAGCAGTTGGTAAGAAAAGGGTATTTTCTTTCATTTTTTTTCTTTTGCCTGCCAAAGGTGCTGGATGTTGTCAGTATCTTTATTTGGGATTTGTCTCTCCCAGATTGTATTTGAGGTTCTCTGCCTCTCTGCTAGTGTGAAACATTACAAGGGTTGGTCTCATACAATTCCCATAAATAAGTTACTGAATATTCTGATTCATTTTTTATTAATTGTGACAAAGCAAGTTTTACACTCACAGGCTGTTCCTTCATCTATTTTTATAGCATTAATTTGTTATTGGGGTTGCTGATATTTAGATTAGCTTGTTTCTATTTATATCAGGACTCCTATGGTTATAATTAGGTGCTGAGACTTTATATTATCTGCAAATGCTTCAGCTGTTATGGACTTAATTGTAGATCTTCTGTTGTGGCCTCTTATTATGGTTTTATGAAACTACAGCTCGGGATCGGTTCTATGCATATAATAAATAGTTCAACTAGGTCAATATATATTTTTAATTGTTTTATAATAATTTAACTCAGTTGATTAGCGCATAGATGTAGCGGCTTCAAGCATTGAAGGGCGTGAATATTTTCTACTTTGTGACAGGAGGACTTGCACGGTTTTTTCTTTGGTTTTTCTTTTTTTGTACTCCAAAAAAAAATTATAATATTCATTTACTTTTCAGTTGTAATATGGTTTTTAAATATTATTATAATTTTTTATTTGAATTCTAACACTAATTTTTTTAATTATTATATATCTAAATAATAAGATAAATAATAAATTGTTCATGAAATTCAATTCAATTACTGATTTTACTCTAAAATTTTTTAAATAGATTTTCGATATGATTTTATTACACTTGTAATTTTTTTAGCTTTAAATTACACATAAAGTTTATGAATATATTATTTTGATGTAATTTTTTTAGCTTTAAATTACACATAAACATGAATATATTATTTTGATATTTTCTATTAATTTGCTTTAACAGTTATAAAATAATTTTTTTAATGAAAAAATAATTTTAGTAAAAAATTCTTGTGTTCATAAGAGAATTTATCTTGACAGAAAAAAACTTCAAAATGAAATATTTTCAAATTTAATAACTATGCTAAAGAATTTCTTAAGATTTAAAAATATATATTGTTTTACATTTATTTTTTTTTATCTCCCAGCAATATAATATTGGCACACAAACTGCCAAACTAGTATCTTAATACATGGTTTTGCTTTACACTAATGCTTTTATATCCTCTTTGGTTGTCTCTGCTATGGTTAATCTTTTTGCTACAAAATATTTCATCTCTAATTTTTAATGCTACTTTTTATATCCCTTAGATGGTTACAAGGCCTAACCTAGAGGTCAACCCTATCATGCATCAAGTTGATTGACTTGAATCGGTAGAAGTTTTGACTTAAAAAACTCATTGGAAGAATATTTCTTCTTTTTTTAAAAAATTAATAAAAATATCTGAAAAGATGTCATTTTAATAATAATAAAAAAACTATTATTTTATTGATTTGACTTAGGCTAAACTCGTTGATAAGTTAAAAAAATTAATCCACTAGATCAAATCAAGTATGTTCCCTTATTCAAACTTGGATTAGAATAGTTAGATATATCTTACTTGGGGTTTTAAATCTCTCTTTTCATTTAATTTTTTAAGGAACAACTAAATGATATTATAATATTACTTGCATAGTTTTATAGATTGATCTAAAAAGGTGTTTTGAATAACTGGATCAATTTAGTAGGTCAATAATATACTATGTTAAAAGTTTTAAAACTTATAATTTTTAATTAATTCAAAACGCAAGTCACAGTAAAGGATAAGTTTTAATTGACAAACACAAAGCAAATTGTAACAAAAATATATTTAATTAATTCAAAATTTGATTAAAATATACAATTTAATTAAGAATTAACAAATTCATATTTTATTTATTTCTAATTCACTTATAATTTAGTTATTTCTGTCAATTTATGTTCTTTTCTAATTTATTTTACTTTCTTGAAAAAATAAAGAAATAAAAAGAGATTTAGGTAAAATGGAAAAGCAAAGAGATATTTTTAAATAAAGATTACTAAATTGAGGAGGATTAATGCATGTTAACAAGTTAGAGACTAAGTATTACTTTCGTTAAAGTATAGAGATTAAATTGTATTTGTTTGCTGAAAAATAATTTTTTTCATAAAACAGTTTCTATAAAAAGTAGACTATTTTATAATGTTTGGTGATGTTATGAGAAATGAATTGAAAAATATTTTTCAGTATTTAGTTATACTAGGAAAAGTAAGTTAGGAAATAACTTATTAATTTTTTTTCAAGTTTATCAAAAGAATAGGGACCAAAGTCTAATAGATAAAAAAGTTAAAGGGGGACGGGATTGAAAAATAAAATTCAATTCAATTAATTATTTCAAATAAAACAAATAGCAATTAAAATAAAGAGGATTAAATCTAACAGATAAAAAAGCTAAAAGAAGAAGAAAATGAAAAAAATATCAATTTCATAAATTATTTTAAATAAAAAATAGCAATAAAAAAAATAAGATTAAGTCTGATAGATAAAAATTTCAATTAATAAAAGAATAAGAGAAAAATAAAAAACAATAAAAAAAATAAAGACCAAAGTTGATATAAAATTAAATTATAAAGGATAAAATTAAAAAAAAAGATTTAAAACAAAATATATAACATTAAGAAGATTGAAGATCAAATTTGATATAATCAATAAATAAAAAACATGATATTTTTGAATTTTTCAAAACTTTTGAAAAGTGCATTTTGCTGGAAATAAAAGGAAAATATTTTCCTAAAACTAAGTTAAAATTTTCTTTAACTGGAAAATGTTTTATATTGACTGACTTTTTATAATGATAAGCGAAAATAAAAAAAGTTTGGAAAATGATTTCAAAAAAACTACTTTTCATAAAACAAATAGAGCCTAATTTATAATTAACTCATTTCTTTGTACCAAAGCCTTATAAAAACAAAAATTTATATAGCAATAATTAGTCATCGGCTTTGTTATTGCAAGGAACTTTTTGACACTATTATTGTAAACCTCAAGAAACAACAACAACAACAATAGAGATGTTTCACGGTAATATATCTTAAAAGAAAAGCAAAGAAAAGAAAGGTTAGCTTTGGGAATTAATAGAAATTATAATCAAAGTGGGGTTAAATTGTAATATTTATTTTTTTGGAAATTAAGGAAAAAATTAAAAAAGGAATAATAGATTTGAGGGGAGCCAAAATATAAATATAAAAAGTCAACCTCCTCTTTTATTTGTAAGGGAGGCCGACAATCAATCGTTAGAGAGAGGGGAGAGAATTTGAGAGAATTTCTTCAAATTTTCATGTTTTTAATTTTTATGTTTTTTCTTTGAAATTGTGAGAATATTTAGGGTTTAAGGAGTAGTATAATTAGTTTACAAAGAAGAGAAATATCAAAATTCCAAATTAAAAGGGATTGAAGAGAGGAAAAATGAGTTTAGTAAGAGAAAATAATAAAAAAAAGTGAGCTTAGTAAGAGAAAGCAAAAGAAAAAAAAGAAAATGAACAAAACATTTTGACGTGCTGCATTTCAAAGTTCAAATTATTGATTGATATGGTATTTAAAACCCAAATATACATGTTAGAATAGAATTTAATTGTTTTGGAGCAATCCAGGGAAAAAAATGAATTAGGATTTTTAGGAAAGAATTAGGAGAAAATGCAATGGTACATGAAATTGAGTTTATTAGGATATTATAGGTTGTAATGGGTGTTAAAATATAAAAACACACTAAAGAACTTATGGTGGCATGTGTCATGGGTGGCTGGTCAAAGAAAGAGGAAAATAAAAAATCTCTTTGAATTGAGTTAATGATGTAAATTGCATCTTGATAAACTCATGGTAGTATAAGATGTGATTTAATGTTGGCTTGATAATTTATTCCATAAAAGTATTAAATGCAACCTTAAGAAAAAAATAACCATAAGGAAAACAATTATAGGAATCTGATAAATCATTGATGAGATTTATTATGAATATATGTGTTATGTAATGGTGATAGTTGTGTGATTAAGATGATTGAAATGTTATTTTTGATTTAGAAAAGGTGTTATAATGTGAAATTAAAGGGAATTTTAAAAGGAAATTATGTTTTATATATATATATAAATGTACGGTTAACATTAGCAAAAATAAAGAAGAGTTTTATTGATTTTAATTTTGTGAAAGTTTTATATAAAGCATTTAATTTCATGATTTGGAATGTATCATGATGAAAAATTTTATATAATGGAAGTTAGACATGATTCCTAAATTTATGAAAAAATGATTGTAATGAGTTGGTTTTATATTAACATGGGACACCTTAGTAGTTAGATCATATGACGGAGTAAATGCATCACATATAATAAGTAGGTGCTTTACACATATATTTTGTAATTTTTGTACTACTAGAATTGTTAGATTTATTTTCTTATGTTTTTGGTATTGGCATGTAAAATCGATAAACAAGTGGAAAAGAAAATAAAAAAATAAAATGAAATGAAATTGATGGAAAAACTAATTAACTACTTATGGTATGGAGGCTAATGATATTAAAAAGTTCTTTAACACTAGCATTACCAAATGATAAGTTAAAGTATCATAAAGAATTTAATTAGATATCTTGAAATTTGAAAAGCTAATGATATTAATGGGTTACATAAATAATAATATTTAGTTAAACTTGATTAGTTGATCCTGAAAATGAAAACTAAAGATGCTAATAAGTTTTATTAGCATTGACATAACCACTAAAGATATAAAGAAAAATAGATTTGATTATTTATTTTTAGAAAATAGAGAAAGTTAATGATGTCAAGGTGGATAACTTGACATTAGCGTGCTCATTAAAGCTTTTGATTTGCTATCTAAGCAAATAGTAGCTAATGATACAGGGAACTAATGTCAGGATTTTTTTAATTAATTGTTTTTCAAGTGATGATTAATGATATCTTTGGAATTGATATTATTATAAAAAAAATTATCTAGGTTATGGATATCTAATGGTACGATGATGTTAACAAGGAAAGTTAATAAAAAAGAATAAATACATGATATGAGATATTTTATTTTCAAGTTGAAATAAAGGAAAAATAGATTTTGTAATGATTTTCAATGTATTAGTTATTTAAATGGTTATATTTGAATGTTGTAATTTTCAATACCATTTTACTCATACTAGGATTAATTTTACCTTTTCTCAGTTTTGTTTTTTTAATATAGACTAGGTATATTATGTATATTTTGGAATTGTAATGTATTTCGCTTAAATATATAGTGTTGATGTTATAGTTTTGAATATTTATGTATGAATATAAATTTTTCTCTTTATATTTGTATTCCTATAAACTTTACATGCATATGATGGTTTTTATTTTTCTTTAAAGTTTTATAATTATTATTGTATATTAACATATGAGTTAATGTGATATGGTGAGTATAATTGATGTGATTTGAGGTTTGAGATGATTACATTAAAAAATAAGATTGTGAATAGAAGTAAAATAAATTTTAGTTAATAAACTGAAACCTTTCAATATAAGGAAGATTCTGCCAGGATTTTGATAGAAATTAAAAAACAATTATGTGATTTTCATGAATATAAAAATGTGTTATCATGGCAATTAGAACTATTATAGTTATTAAACTTGATCTAGCTTAACATGCAACAAGGTAATTCGTTGATCTAGCCTCTCATATGAGTCGAGTTTCAAATTAAACTAGGTGGAAGTTAGTCTAATGCAACCTAGTCAACCTAGCAAGTGTACCCATGACTTGATTGTCCTAGTCAAAACCCAATTTAACTTAAAAAAAAAATTAAAATAACATTAATTTAATAATATTTTTTTATAAAAAATATTTATTGAAATGATGATGTTTTAGATTGATTCGGATCAACTTGGGTTAATCCACCCAACTTATGAACTATTTCATGGATTTAGCTAGTTTTATTAACTTTAATTTTGTAAATCTCTTTGTTTTTTAATTATATAATAATAAAAATAGACAACAAATAAAATTATAGTGGAAAAATATATTTTTTTATAAAATATATTTTTTTAGAATAAAAAGAAACAACAATAAAAAAAATTAAAAAAACTATAATGATTTGGACTAAAAATAAAAACAATTTATATTTTTAATCAATAACTTAATTTTCTTACTCACACATATCTTTTTTATTTGGACAAAAACTTTTTTTTAATGAGAAACATTGTTTTTTTTAAGTAAAAACATATAATCATGAAAGCATGTTTCAATTAAAAATTTAAAAATTCATGAATCAATTATTTTTACACATCTATATGAAAATAATAAATTTGAAAAAATTATATAAAAATTACAAAAATAGATTTTTTTTTAATTTCCATTCAATATTAATGATCAAATTAGTTTAAAAGCCCTCCAGATCATAGTAATACATAATTATCCATAAAAAATTAATAACATCACCATAATTAAGTTATATTCTTCTTAAAAACAAAGACACAATTTTTTTTTATTAGCAACATGTTTTTTTGAATAAAAGACAGCAACAATTAAAATAACGACCTTTGAAATAAGTAGGAAAAATGTATTTCTTCCATTCAAACTTCATTTTCTTATTAAAACATTTCTTAGTTGCTTTTAATGAAAGAATATTTTTTAATCAAAAGCAATATTTTTAAAATAAAAACTTATCATGATCTCAAAAGCAAGTTTTAATAAAAAAAAAATATCTCAATATTTTGTATAGGAAAAAAATATTAATTAATGTGATAAAATCATGTCAAAAATATATTAAAAAGTAGTAACAATAAAAATTTTATTTTTGTTAAATGTTCATGAGCAAATTTTTATTTTTATTTTTATTTTTGCAAATAGGCACATAATAATTGAAATGGAAATTGTTAGCATTCATATAAGAACTTCTACTACTATCTAAGAATTTTCAAAAAATTGAATAAAAATTTAAATATGATATTAAGTATTATAGTTATAATGCATTTGAATTAAGATCTAAAACATTAAACTTTTAGGTGAAAAAACCATAAAAAAATCACTCGTTTAAGCTTAAAAGACTAGACTTGCATGCTTGATCTCATGGGAAAGATGCATGATAAAGACAGGCTTCCATACCTAGCCTTCTTGTTTTTTTAATATTTAAAGATGAATAGCATATCATCCATTCTTTTACTTTTTAAAAAATATAAAGAAAATGACTTATTGTTTATTTATTTAGATTTTGTACATTAAAGAGGTTGCTTAATAGTCTTGAGTCTGAGGTTTTTTGGAATATTTTTTTTTCATTTTATTTTTATCTAAAACCACTTTAATAATTTTAATAAACCAATTGTTAATCTGAAAAACTCTCCTAAATCTATTAAAAAAATACAAAATTAAGTTAAATAAAAAAAATTATTTTTTAACCTTGATCTGCTTTTTTAGTAAGATGAAAATATAAAAACACTTTAATAACACTTATCTTATAAAGAGAAACTCATTATACTAAAATTAATCTTTTTAAAATTTAGAATACGACTGATAATATACTTTCTATCTCTTTTTCTATTTTCAAGCCAGTCTCTTTATTCTCTCAAATTTTAGCCATTATAACATGAAATATATAAAAATTAGGATTAAAACTTAAATCTTTAACAACTAGGGATAAAAAATGAAGAACTAAAGAGATTAGAGACTAAACTGTAGTTTTTCATGATATATCATTTGAACTGAAACAAATTATGCGTTAAGTTATATCAATATAATATTAAAAAAATCAGCAAACTTAATTATTCTAAAATTAAAAAAAATAATAATTAAAACCAAGCACTCCACGGGGCGGCTGAATGTAAAGTAAGTGTAAAAGAAACAGTAAAGGAGCTCTATTATAGTCTTGTGTAATTAGTTGCTTAACTAGCCCAAAGCCTGTAGGATCCCGGCCCACAATTGTATCCTGGCCGTTCAAATCAAATATCAAAGAGATAAAACACAGGAAAGCCTAGGCGGTAGTCAATAAAAATAAAATGAGGGCCCTTTCCTCTTAAAACCTCCTTTTCAAATTAAAACTCAATAGATTAATTCGTTGTTTGCTAAAACTAATTTTTATAAAAAATAATTTTTTAATATTTAATAATATTATAAAAAAAATAATTTTTTAATATTTATTTATGTAATAAAAATAAATTAAAAAATAACTTTTTAATATTTTAATATTTTTTTTCCAAGTTTATCTCAAATATTTAGAACATTAAACCTAACTATTTATAGTTAGACCAATTACAATAAAACCTATTTGACCAGTTACAATAAATCAAAAGATATACAAAAAATATAATGGTGGAAAAAAAGAATTTGTTATATCATATATTTATCTAGAGTTTATTTTAGAAAATATAACTATACATAATATTATAAATGGTTTTTATCAATTATTTTTTAAACATGACTCTTCAAAGTATCAAGTCCTTTTTCCATAGTGATTCTCAATTAACATTGTTGAATATCAAAAACTCTTTTTTCTCTTTTTTATTTTGTAGTGAATAATACCTAAACTCCTTCAAGTCATATTGAACTCTTTAAAAAAAAATCATTTAAATACTATAATTAGCATTATCAATATAATATTTATATAAAATAAAAATAAAACATATTACTATATTTATCTAATTTAGAGATTTTAGATGCTTATTGCATATAATTAATATCTTATTTTATACCTTATAGAATTTATAGACTATTAGATCTTGATAGTTCGCCACCTATAATATGTGAATTGTGTACACTTCATTTTTAGCTAGCTAATATATATATAAATTTTAATTCAAAAGTTATAGCTTCTAAAATATTTTGTATTGTTTTCTTTTTTAACCTCAAGACTTTTTTTAAATTTTAACAATAACATTTATAGAAAGATGGGTATCATTAATTATCCTTACATAATCCAATATAAATGTGAGAACAATAATGATAAACATTTTCTTCTTAAAGTTATTAATTAATTTATAAAAATATTAATATTGTTTTCAAACCTTAAGATATGAATAAAATATTTGATTATTCATTATATATATATATATATGAACTATATCCTCTAGGTCTTTAATAAGGTGTTTGTATGAATACAATCACTTGCTCCCTAATAAACATTTTTAGTTGATCATAATAAATCATGATTTGTGAGGGGGTCACACAAATGATGAAATATAATTGGTTCTATACAATTTTGTTTGATAGACCTAATTTGTTTGACAGACCTTGATTGAAGATACTTTTTATATACAATTCTCTTTTATCATCTATATTTATATATGGTTTTCTTAGTATATAAATTTTATTTTTTTCTCGTTCAATAACATTTACTCTTTCAGCTAGTACGAATAATATTTCTCCTATATATGCTGCATCAATAGATTTATTATTCATAACAAGCAACTAGATTTTTTCCAAAAAGAAACTAGTAATTTTCATATGTAAAAAATAAAATCTAGAATTTCTAAAATTCAAATATCTAGAAAATTTGTAGATTCTTAAAACATAATTCCATAATTCCTTCAATTATATAAAAAAAAAACAATGCAAAGATATGGGAATATATAACATTTCTTCTTGATGTAATTAATTAATGTATAAAAATATTAGTATTATTCTTATACCTTAAAATAAGGATAAAATCTTCAATTATTCTTTATATCTACAAGAACTATATCCTCGAGGTTTTTAATATGGTGTCTGTATAGCTTAAGAATTATCTTTAATATAATTTTAAAGTAACAATAGATAGTTTCATCATGCTTATAATAAATACCACTAATAAAATAAAATAATATATTTCGACCTATAATTTGTAAGAACACAATCACTTGCTCCCTAATAGACACATTTTGATTTGATTGTAATAGGTCTTGACTTGTGAGAAGGTCGCACAAATGATAAAATATAATTGGTTACATACAAGTTTGTTTGACTCAGTGTCTATCATCTAAGCTTAAAATGCTATCTATATAGAATTCTCTTTTATTAGCTGTATTTATATATGGTTCTTTTAGTATATAAGTTCTATTTATTTCTTATTTAATAATAGTTACCCTTGTTGAGCTTTGGATCACATATTAGTATTTTATGTATTTTAATGATAACAATTAAAATGAAAATGGAATAATGATATGCTTGGATGATATTAAGTTTAAATAGGTCTATATGAATATCACATTAACAAGCATAAGGAATTAAATGAAGAAATTCATCAAGTCCAAGATGCAAAACAAGTAAAAACTTAGTTCTTAAGGATTTATTTTAATGGTTATTGTTAAATCTTTATATCTTACTCAATAGTGAAATAAATTCACACACTTTACATTACATGCATACATAATGTTGCAGGGGCATGCTGTGATGTTGTTCAGCGACGACAGAGGCTTTGGTCATTCCTCCTAATGAGATATGATGCGTTGGGAACGATTTTTGAATTTAATCATAAAATTATGATTAATATTTAGGAGTCATCACCTAATATTATGGTCACTAGAAGCCTATGATTTGCGAGAGTCTAATAAAGGATTGGTTGTTCGAGGAGAAGATATATCACCCTCAGTGCACCTTATCTAAGGTAAATTGCATTGTTGTTTGATTTTATTATCTAAGTCAGATTTCTATTCGTTGGTCTTTTTTAAGGTTCAAGATAGATCACTTTTCATGAGAAAGTTTCTATCTTATTGGGTTAAATCCTAACCGTTCTAAAGTATAAATTTTAGTATTGTATTTCTTTTATGTCTGGTATCTTTAATACCTCAGGGTGTATGTTATCGTGTCATTTTACACCTCACAGATATTAAAATCTATATTTGGACCCTAAAAGAAAGATTGAAAAAAGGTTTTTGATATTTTGGCCAAACCCTAATAGATCATCATAAATTGGTTATGATATTCATTTTTTTTTTGGATTTTTAAAACATGAGAAAAATATAATTTTTTGATGAAAATATGCTTGGAAAAGTTTTAGGATTTGGCTGTATGCATGAAAATAAAATATTTTTAGTTTTTATTTTTTTTTGGAAAGGAAAATTAATTTCAAAGTTTTGAAATTGTTTTTAATTTATTTGAAAATTATTTTACAAAATTTTCAAAGAAAATCATGTATTTTAATACCAGATCTGTATCTTAAAGTATAAGTATACAAACCTGATATTTTGCAAAATTGCTTAAAAATATGCAAGAAAATCACAAATTTTTTCAAAGGATTTTTGAATTTTTTTTGAATTTTTATATATAATATATAATACTATATATATTAATTAAATATTATTAAAATAT
>NW_011499912.1:1094334-1099760 GCF_000495115.2 Populus euphratica | reverse complement strand
TTATTTTTTTAATAATTATGTATTTTGGGATCGATCAGAAAGGGAGAAAGAGGGTTCAAATCTTAACGTGGATTATAGAGATAGATTTCTTATAGTGTCTATATTTTAGAAGGTGAGCAGAATTGAGTTTTGGCTGATTTGTCCTCTTTTTTTTTTGCCCCTCTTTTCATCTTAAATTTCACGCTAATTCTTGAAAAAAACAATTATGTCATGTAAGCTTGTGCTTCATCCATTTTAGTTTTTTTTTTAATTATTATTTGTTTTTTAATTTATTTTATTTTTAATTTTATCTTTTAATATTTAATTTTATTTATTTTTCGTATTTAATTTTTTCCTCATTTGTTATTGTAATTTTTTTGTCCTTTTTGTTTATTTATTTATTTATTTCAATTTTTCCATTGAATATTTTATTTAATTTAATTTTTTCTTCTAATTTGATTTTTTATTCCTATATTATTTTATTATTATTTTCTCTTTTTTTGGTTTTTCAATTTAGTCCATCAATATTTTTTCATTTAGTTTTTATATCGAGTTAGATCCTCTTTATTTAGATTTTCAATTTTTTTTTTTTTAGTTTTGGATGGACAGGAATTTTGCTCATGTTTGCATTTTCTTGGCTGATCTTGATTTAATGATTTGGGCCATGAGTTTTAAAGATTAATATGATTTATTTTTTTATAATTTTTTATTAATATTTCTTTTTAATCTTATCCTTTGACATTAGATTATTGATTCTTGAGTTTTGTGACTTTTTTGTGGAGTTATCTTGATTTCATATTTCAAGTTATGAGTTAATCAAGTTAACTTGAATTAACTCAAGTTTTTTTATATTTTTTAAAAATTAATTGATTTGTTTAGATTCTTGAATATTAACTTGAATTAACTCAGGTTTTTTTTATATTTTTTTAAAATTAATTGAATTTTTTTTATTCTTGAATATTTATTTTAATGATGATTCAGTTTTGAATTTATTTTATTTTTTTATCTCATTCATGTTAAATTTTATTATTATTATTATTAAATAAGATTGTTGATATCTTTGAAAAATATTTTTTAGAGGGTCCTTTTCATTTTATGTATAAGCATTTATTTATTTTAAATAGTTATTAGCTTTTTTTTTGGATTTTTCCTTCTTATCATTAACTTTTTTTTAATTATATTATTAAATTAATAAAAATTATTGAAACGACATGAATCCCAAAATTTTCCTCTTTTTTAAAAATATTATTATCACGTAGGCATGCTAAACTTTTATTACATTATGATCCGAATGTGGCGTATTGTGGGCCACTTGTGAACCATAGGATAGAAAGTGAAAACAATAATGAATCTTATCAATGAGGGTTATGGGCAAGCAGTGAGCAGTAATTCCACGTGTTGGCACAAACTTCCATGGTGACTCTGTTTGGGTCAAAGATGAGTGACGCTAATAAGTTCTTCGTTAATGCCCTCTGACTCCATATTCTACCACGTGTCGCTATCTTGAACGCTAACATCGATGAAAAAGTGCTGGTACTTCATCAAAGTTAACGTCCCATTTTCCACGCGTCTCTCTCATTTCGTAAAACCTCTTGTTCTTGTTAAAATTACACAATTGCCCTTGTTTCTTCTTCTTTTCAAGATTTCGGGGCCTACTTTTCGACTCCAAGCATTGTCGGATCAACGGAGTAACGTATCTATTCCGTTTAATTAAATTAATGTTTTTTTTTAATTTAAATTGAAAATTTAGATTAATTTTTCGATAATGAGTTTTCTGAGTTCACATTTTAAGTCGGAAATGATATAATAATTACTTAGAGCGTTTTTAAAATATTTTCTTAAAAAATATATTAAATTAATACAATTCAAATTTTTTAAAAAAATACAGTTGAATCACAGCACTAAACACCGCTAAAATATACTGTAGAAAATAAATTTATTTATATACAAAATATTCCAATCCAAAAATTAAAAAGAAATAAAGCAAACCTACTTGATTTGCATAGATATTTTGGACTTCTAAAAGCATAAACGTCTTAAATTACTTCCAATTCATCTTAGAAATGTCAAAAGGCTATTAATGTTTAATTAACTCATTCATTTAAAAAAATAGTCTTTTTACAATCTTTATTAGTAAAAACATTAATTTCACACATTTTTAGTTAAAAATAAACTCCAACCACATTATTAATCCGGAAAAATCTGATTAAAAAATTAATTTCACTTTTTTTATTTTTTTTAGCTGAAGTCAATTCCTAAATTGAATAAAAAGGGACTCTTGTTGCCTTCTTGAAGCTCAAGGCTAATTGAATAGAAAAGGATATGATAATTAATTAAAAAGATAAAGGAACAGAAGTGCGACGCCAGGCTGTTCTTTGATATGCATGGATTCGTGCTGATTTATATCCCTTTCGGCACTGATTATCTTCAATATTCAAATTCTTTGAATTTTCCATTCCCAATTTTTTGTTCTTAAAGCAAAAGCACAAAAGAAAGCATCGTATGCACAACCATGGGAAGATAATATTCATGTCTCCTAGTTTATTGAATTCATTTTACAAGATGAAAATGAAAGAATTGTAGGTTGTAATCATATAGACAGTGGCGGAGCCACTGAGGACAAAAGGGGGCAATTGCCCCCTTAACTCTCTCTCTTCTTCTTTTTATTCAAATATTAATATATTAGTTTAGGAAATTATTACTAGGAAAAAAAATATGTTATTGTTTATAATTATATATATATATATATATTCCATAAATATTTTCATTTTTTTTTATAAGTTACTGTTTTTTGCCTCTCTTGTATGCAAATTTTTCATCAAATATAGTTAAGTAATTAATTTTTTTTGCCTTTTACCTTGTATTTTAGTTAAATTTTCTTTATTTTTTCTATTTATTTTATTTTTTAATTTTAATTTTAATTTTTTATAATTAGTTATTAAAAATATTAGGATTTATAATAATTTACGGGTTTTGATATGAATATATTTAAATATATTCAAAATAAATATTTAAATCTACTAATTTAATCAATTAAATATTTCTTTTTTTATTATAAAGTAATAAATTAACATTCATGTAAAACCACTATTTTAGACATCTCTTGTATATGTAAAGTAGTTTATTGAAATTTAAAATTTTCACATAACTTGTTTGTAAGTAAAATATCAAGTAGAAAGCATGTTTTTCAATAATTGTTTTTCTTACACATACACTAGGCATTGCTTCTCAATTAAATACCTAGAAATGATTAAGTATAATTTAATCAACATACTTATTATATGCATATAGATATGAATTGAAATAGGTTTTGATTTTGATGAATTGATGTGTATTTTACAATGAATTTCATATAAAAGATTTAGAATTATTATGTAACTCAACTAATTTTTATTTAACAATAAATTATTATGTAGTTGTATTAATTATTATGTAGACACTAATGATCATAAAAAAATCCAACATGTTTATATTGTCAGGAATAGATTGCAGAATAAGATAAGAGATAAGTGAATGAACGATATTATGGTTGTATACATTGAAAAAGATATCTTCGATAAAATTAATAATTAAGTTATTATGAAGCAGTTTCAAAATATAAAAACTCGAAAAAAACAATTATAATATAAATTTTTTCAATTTAAAAGTATTTTAAAATTAATTTTACTTGATATGAATTAGTATATATGTTTTGAATTGATTTCTAATGCATATCTATATAATATAATATTTGTTAATAATTTACCTCCTCATTGAAAAAACTTTGGCTCCGCCACTATATATCAAAAACGTTAATAATATACTTCTCGATTTCAATCAAACTCGAAATCAAATCGATCTAGAATCTAACTTGAATTGAGTTATAAAAACAAATAAAAAAATCAACTCGTTCAAACTTAAAAACTTCAGATGTTATCAAGATTCAGTTTGATTTTTTATATTTCAAATGATATTTATTTTTAAAATTAAAATAATATTATTTTAATTGATTTAAGTTAATCCTCTCAACTAAAACTAATATTATACACTATGAGAATATTCATGTGGTCATAATAATAGCTTTGGTCTCAATTGGCTTTTTTTTAATTATTATAAAATGGGTATTTATTTGTTAGCAAATAAATGTTTCCCATTCACGTATCTTTCATTAAACATCATGGGATGCATGTAATAAAAGTTACATGCCCATGCTTAATATAATATTAATTAGGAATAATTTGAGAAAATTATTTTGATATGCCTCTAGAGATTTTTCTCTATATGACTAGAATCTAAACCTCATATTAGACTATAAAATATAAATTTTTCACTAATATAATAGTTGTGACATTGATGATCTCTCAAAGAAATATATATAATTTTAATGCATGTAAATTCACTTGAATCAGGTTAATTATGGATTGTTTTTTGAAAATAACATCTACAAAAGAAAAAATAGTTTTGAAAAGGAAAAATTATTCTTTTTTTAATTTTTTTTTGATGAGTTTTTCTATTAAAAAAAACACAATCTAATCTATTCCCAACCCAAAAGTTTTTTTTTTTTGTAAAAAAAAGAGAGAGAGAAATATACAAGTTTTTCTTATATCTTTAATTTTTCTAATTAAAATCAATAATTTACCAAATAAATATAAACCCAAATCTCATTCCTATATATCCTTCCTAAATAAAATTATCTACTCATACGTTAATAATGTACCAAATAAAAAGATCTCTTCTATCTATTTTTAATCTTAATATTTATCTATTTTTAACCGATTATTTACTAGAAAAACATAAACCCAAATGACATCCTTACCTTTTTCTAAACAAAATTATTTTCTTATACATTACTGATATACCATATATAAAAATTGATTTATCCATTTTATTCTCAATATTTATCTTTTTTTAATCAATTCTATATGAGGAAATTTTCTCAAAACTTTTAATTAATTGATTCACTAACATGATTTATCCCTGAACTTTATTTATAATTATCAATTAACCTACTAAGTTAAAATATCTTATGAAAATTTTAATTAACTACAATTAACCTATTAAAGAATCCTATTGAATTTTAATTTAACTATAATTAATTATAATAATTAATAATTAACCTAAAAGGTCAAATAACCCTGTTAAAATTTTAAGAAATTATTATTGAGACTAAAATCAAGTCAATAAAATATATATTTTAATTTCTAGATGATAAGTATTATTTTAAATTTTAAATTAAACTTAAAAATAAAAAAATATGCTTAATAAATTATTGATTGCACTATTTTTAACAACACACCTCATTAAATATACTATTTAAAAAAATACTTTTAAACGTGTGTTACTTTTTCTAAACTTTATTTATTTTTTAGTTGCTATACGGAAAAAAATAAAAATAAAATCAACAAATATGTATAAAAAAGCATCTAATGATCTTACCTTACAATTTTTGACGATGAAATTGAAAACAC
>NW_011499912.1:1087108-1092899 GCF_000495115.2 Populus euphratica | reverse complement strand
TTTTTTTTTTAAATACCAAAGTAACATAATTTGTGCTTATTGCAATTTAAAAATATCATATTTTATGAATATGATAATTACAACAACTTAATTTTTTATAATTAATATTATATTTTTATACATGCCGTGTGTTTGGAAACTATAACTAGCATAAAAGGATGTTGTTTCTCCAATAATTCCTCACCTGTGTTATTTTAGCATAAAAGCGAGAGGACAAAATCGTGACAAGAAATTTGAGAGGATCAAAGCAACACAAAATTACAGCTAAGTGACCAAATAAATATATAACTTCAACAATAATGGCTCATCATGTAATTTGCGACAAACCCAGTGTCATTTCTCGATCCTCCCCAAGCACCATAATACCCTCACTCATCCTTGCACTCCACTTTCATGCCAAAAAAGAGTCCCAGCACAGAGAGAAGAATTCCTACGGAGAGAGAGGGGGTGGCAGAGAGAGATAGCCTTAAAAAACATCATGCACACAACCAAACACCGGAGCTCCGGTCCGGAATCAACAACCTCCAGATCATCATCAACACCCGGTTGGATCACCGAATCGATTAACGGTGGATCACTCCGCCACGTGGACTTACACACTGGTGTTAACGGATGGGCGTCACCACCAGGTGATCTTTTCTCTCTACGTTCAAAAAATTACTTCATCAAAAAACAGAAATCCCCCTCCGGCGACTACCTACTCTCACCCGCCGGTATGGACTGGCTCAAATCGAGCACAAAACTCGACAACGTACTCGCTCGTCCAGATAATCGCGTGGCAAACGCCTTAAAGAAAGCACAATCCCAAAATAAGTCCCTCAAGTCCTTCATTTTTGCTATCAACCTTCAAGTCCCCGGTAAAGACCAGCACAGCGCCGTTTTCTACTTCGCATCGGAAGATCCTCTACCGTCCGATTCCCTCCTATATAGATTCATCAACGGCGATGATGCATTTCGGAATCAACGGTTCAAGATCGTGAACCGGATTGAAAAGGGTCCCTGGGTGGTGAAAAAAACGGTGGGAAATTACAGCGCGTGTTTATTAGGTAAAGCCTTAAATATTAATTACCATAGGGGTGGGAATTATTTCGAGATTGATGTTGATGTTGGCAGCTCGAAAATTGCTGCGGCAATTTTGCATCTCGCATTGCGGTACACGGCACATGTCACCATCGATATGGGGTTTGTAGTGGAGGCGCAGACGGAGGAGGAGTTGCCGGAGAGGTTGATTGGGGCAATTAGGGTTTGTCAGATGGAAATGTCGACGGCGCGTGTTGTTGATTCCCCGTCGACGGGTTTGGCGCGTGGGTCGGGGTTTGCTAAGGTGGAGCATCATTTGTCTGGCGATGAAGAGGAGGATTGAAGGGCTGGAGATGGCTGGTATTTCTTTTTTAATTATTTAGTTTTGGGATTTGGGTTTTTTTATTCCTAACAAACAATAGGGATTGGTGGTTGTTGTAGATAATAATAATTAAAAAAATGGTTGAAAATAACAATGTTAAAAAAATCCAAAATATAAATAACCAAAAACAATGTCGGTTTCTTCCCTGCTCCATGTGACTTTTTATGCTTAATTTCTTTCTATTTAGAGAAATTCAATGTAGTAATAAAAAAAATATAAATTGAAGGCTGCCATGTGGTTATCAATCTATAAGTTAATCGATTCGTTCAGGATTTTCTATTTAATTAATTATATTTCTTTTTAAATTACATAAATGACATTGTTCTAAAATTAATCTAATAAATCATCGTTTAATTTAGTTGGCCGTGTTAAATATTACGATAAAAGCAAGAGGCCAACCATGTGCAGCATGTGGCGGGCCACGATAAGCTTTAACGGGTGTTTACAGTAATGTTCTATATTATTTTTTGAAAGTTGTTTTTCTTTGAAAATAAATTAAAATAATTTTTTAAGTTATTTATTTATTTTTAATATTAGAATATAAAAATAGTTAAAACGGGTCTAGTGAATGGGAGGGCTATTCTGCAAGGGTCCGTTGCCTTGGAGTCATGTGGTTGTCATGGTTAGGTGTGGCGTGATTTGGTGCCGCCGTGATGTCAGGCTTTGATGTGTTTAGGGGACATTATGCACTGCGTAGATTTTTGTGAAGTGTCAATTTGTCCAGATGGGAAATGGGATCGTGTGGTCAACATTTTCGCCTCTTTTTGGGATTCCGATCTATATGGTCAATAAATAGATCCTTGATTCAAGCCCAGTTCATGTTCTTGTGATGAAATGTTGTGTTGTTTTTTTCTCCTTTTGAGCTAAGCATGCACTTGATTATTAATGCCTGTTATTATTACCCATAAGAGACAAGTGTGGAAAAACTAACGACTAATAATTTAATATATAATGAAAGTGAAATAAATGTTTTTACTAAAGAATCTAAACAAAATTATATTTAAATCAATTAATATTTTAAATTAGTGACTCGAGTTATAAGACAGCAATTATTTTATAAAAAAAATAAAATAAATAATAATATAACAATAAAGGTTAAATCTAATATAAAACCGAATGAAAGAAAGTAATTGGGGATAAAATAAAAAAAATAAATAAAAAAATAAAAAAATAACAATTAAAAAATAAGGTAAAGGAAATAAAAAATCGAGGATAAAATTAAAAAAGTAAATAAAAAATAAAAAAATAACAATTA
Source organism: Populus euphratica (assembly GCF_000495115.2). NCBI lineage: Eukaryota > Viridiplantae > Streptophyta > Magnoliopsida > Malpighiales > Salicaceae > Populus > Populus euphratica. Next base: position 1,090,242 of record NW_011499912.1, on the reverse strand, counting down.
AAAGATAAGGTAAAGGAAATAAAAAATCGAGGGAGAAAATAAAAAATAATCAAGAAAAAGATAAGAAAATACAAATAAAAAAATAAAAACTAAAATTAAATGAAACAAAATGATGGGGAATGAAATTTTTAAAAAAATCAATAAAGGATAAAACTAAAAAAAAAGGTGCAATAAAAAAATAAGGATCATAATGGATAAAAAATTAAATGAAATACAATTCATATAAAAGAAATTGAAAAACAAATTTTAAAAAGCATTAAAAATAAAAATAAAATAAAATAAAAAACCGGAGCCCAACCACACCTCTTTCGTGAGCGTCATCTTCTCATCAACATAAAAAAGATGACACACGCATTCCAGTGCTTGACTTAGCGGTGGAAGGAACTTGTTTCCTTTCACTGCATCTGAGTTCGAGTCCTGGCGTGTACGCCTGTCACCCCCGCAATACCTTACATGCCTACTAAATTTGCAGGGTATTCAGTTGGCCGTGAGAATTAGTCGTATTGCGCACAAGCTGCCCCAAATACCCCATATAAATAAATAAATAAAAAAAGATGACACACCATTCACAACGTCACTGTGAATAACTAATTTTGATAATCAAAAGGTTTTTCACACACCTCCTGGAAAGCATAGGATTTATCATAGGCTAACATGTGTGCTGCACAAGTTAACATTTTTTTTATAATAATATTTTATTTTTTAAAATTATAAAAATGTTTAATATTAAAAAATATAAAAAATAACCATTAAAAAAGGAGCAAAAATAACCTTGAAACCATGCTTTTGTGTGTGTATATTAAAGGCGATTATGTAACTTCATTGTTCTAGAATAAAAAAAGCTCTTTGTGCAAGTTTAATAGTTTTTTATTTTTTTGCATTTCAAGGGTATGGTCATAATTTTCTTATGAAAATAATAGTGTAAAGAAAAAAAATTAGAACCAAAATTATATATTTATTTTTACCTTTAGAGCAATAAAATCATTTCACATGCAAATAAATATAGTGAACCAATTTATCCCTAACTAATATTGTAGTGCCCAATGGATTTCTTTGAAAATATAATTTTACTTCTAATTGCAAGTCTTTTTTTAAGAAGAACAAAAACATCATTATTTTATTCCAATAAACATTATAATGTGTCTAAGATCCTAGTAAAATACGATGACTTTATTTTTTTTAATTATTTTTTATTGTCCATGTAGTTGTTAGGTGTTAATGAAAATTTTTCCATAGGTTTTATTTGTTTTTGTGTGCGATCCGTGCTTTGCTTTAATCATAGATTTAAAAGCATTTGATAAATCAAGATTTATTATTAAATTATATAGATGTTATTAAAAATTCCCTTTTAAAACCTTGGTTAATAAAAAATTATAATTTTTAGTTTTTTTAATCTATCTTTTCAATCAACAATCAAAAAAATTTCCACATTACGTAACATATACTAAATCACCAGTAAAGAGTTTCCACTCTTAGCTCAATGTCCTGTCGAGATAAAAAAAATATATTTCTTTATGCCTTGTTATCCTTGAACGGACAAGAGAGTTCAGCTTTACTTGGAGAAGGATTCCTTTTCCTCTACAGCTCAATTTCTTATTGATTTTAAAAATATTGCTTTTGCCTTTATACCTGTCATCCATGAAAGGACAAAGAGAGTCCAACTTTACATGCTTACCTAATTGTTTTTTTAGCCCATGAGTGAATCAAGAATCTATATTTTATTCGGACGGTGTCACTAAGCTATAACTTGTCTCATGGTTAATTAGTTACAAAATTATCCATATTTAATTGAAGTGAAAAAAATAAATTTAGAAATGGGTACCCAACTAATTAGATATTAATTTTATTTTTTAATAATTATAAGGTTAATTTAAAAAAAAATTTAAAAAATTATATAATAATTAACTTTAGATTTATATAATTAATTAAAGTATATATAAACTGACCTGAATATTTATATTAATAAAAAATAAATTTAATTTTACAACATAAATATTATTTTCATGATACATCAAATTGAAGTATTTAAAAAGAAAAATTTGTTTAAAATCTAAGTATTTAGAGCTTCTAAATGGTTATCTCGTGGTTAAAAAAGTATACTTATTAATGTTTTTTTAAACAAGAAAAATCAAACCTTGAAGAAAGCTTTCTGAAAGATTTATTAAGAAAATAAAGTTTTTAGATGGCCCGAAAAATAATTTAATCTTCAATTGATTAGAAAATACTTCTATGAGTGGAGAATAAAATCTCCTATTTCTTTCTATATTCTTCTTTGCTTTTCTTAGTGTCCGCAGATAGAGTTGGATCAGCCGCCCACCTTCACGAACCAATCAAGAACTTTGGGTCGGCAATTACAAAACGAAAAGCTTAAAACTTTTATAATGAACACGAGTGCAGACATGATTTTGAGCATGGCTACCTCCATAGCCGAAGATCATGAAAATGAAAAAAGAAAGATTTCCTTTCTGCATTTGATTTGATTTGATTGTACAAACTCCTTTCAACTCTCATAAGTAATTGTTTGTGGGGGGCTTCCATAACCAAATAAAGTGATTATTTTGCTCTTTTGTTTTTTAAATATTAAGATTAAGATGGTGTTATACTATATTGATTTGGATTTTATAGTTTTTTTATGAGATTAAGAACTTTTTATTTTTAAAATTATTTTTTTTATTTTAATATGACCAATCAATTTAACGGTCCCAGGTTCTTCTTTGTCACAATAAGAGGAGCCTGCTTGGACTGTTCTTGTGATTTCCCCTCAATTCTTTTACCTTTGTTAGTTTTGGGCTGAAATTGAATGCTTTGGGAATTGGGACAGAATGGGATCCTTCAAGAAACAGGCAGGCTGGCAGTGACAACACTTAAAGTCGGGGCCATGCCAGCAATCTTGACAATTGAAAGCTTGAATGGACAAAAAACATGACGCAGGCAAGTCTTTTTAGCAATTATGACAAATGTTTTCATGGCTGTCGACTTGTCCCCAGCTTTTACGGGCAGCTTGTAGAAGTGGTGGATTGCATCATTTCTTTTCTTTTGCTTTCTGGCTGGGATTTGTAATTTTATTTATGTGTGTTAAAAGTATTTTTTTAAAATAAAATTATTTTATTTTATTTTTTATTTTAATTTATTTT
>NW_011499912.1:1074478-1081323 GCF_000495115.2 Populus euphratica | reverse complement strand
CATCACATGGGTCACCATCTCCCACGCGAAATTCCATCGAAAGACACATGCATCCCTGTGAGCTTTTTTTTATTATTGGAAGAAAAGTCGAATTATACATGAATGACTTGAAAGTTTGAAAGGCAAGACAAGGCATTTCTCAATTGTCATTTGACCATACAAGTTTCATCAATTCCAGCTGCCATATTGCCTTGAGGGATACGGTGATTTGGATTTGGACACCATCGAATGTGAGACTAAATTTTGAAGGGATTAATGGCATGGTAGTGGCGTCGTAATTTCATAATATTAGAGCATAATTACTGCCTCCACGCAAACGATAGTTTGGATTTGCCTAGTGGGATAGATAAATTCGGATTGGGACACAGTTGAATTTGATCCTACATTATGAAGGAATTAATGGCATGACAACGGCATTGTGATTTCATAATATTAGAACATAAATATTGTTATTGCATTTGACATTACATGATCTATCAAATTTTCTTTATCTCGATCTCTTAATTTTAAATTGTATTTTAAATAATTTCATAAAACGGACCAGAAAGATAAGAATAGCTATAAAAGTCGCTGTGTAACCCTTAATGAAGATGGAATAACACTGGAGTACATGGCTCTCATAAATGTACTGTAAGCAAAACAAAAGAAACGCAAACTATATTTGGAAAAGAAAAAAAGAAAAAAAAGAAACGAAATAAAGAAGAAAAGAAAAAATAATTTAAGAATGAAATACAAAAGTTATAGAATATTTAATTAATTTGTAGTATGCAGAGGGAATTAGTGAATGATTAGCCCTGGTACCTGCCATTCGCCGCGGGGCCGAGTTGGTTTTATTGAGTAAAAAATGATAATCAAGCACTGCAAGGGTGTTTTTTATAAAAAAAAGAAAATATGCAACTTGAGTAGAATAAGTTGATTTCATTTTAATCTGATAAAAAAATAGGTGAACAAATTTTTTAAAGAAATTGATTAGGATAAACTTAAAAAAATATATTTTTTAAGTTTATCCAATAAATAATATATCTCTATTTACAGCCCATTAAATACAAAAAAAATATCAACTCGTGTTAACGTTTTAAACATGTGACTTGAGTCATTAGACCTGAAATATCCTATCTGAAAAAACAATGAAGTTCAATTCCTAATCAATCAAATAATGAAGAATGAAATTGATTTTTTTTATTATACAAAATGATTAAAAAGAGCAACAATTAAAAGAATAATAATCAAAATTGAATACAAAATAAACTTTATATTTGATTGAAAGGTGAAGTTGAAAAGAAAAATCAATTTAGCAAAATGATAAAAAAATATCATAAGAATGAAGATCAAAATTAACATAAAAAATAAAAACAATTTTTTTATTACAGGGTGAAATTGAAAAGAAAAATGATTTTAACAGAAGGAAAAAAAAGGACCAAATTCATAAAAATAATATACCATAAATTTGGATTGAATGATAGAATTAAAAATAAATAAAACTATTATAAAAGGGCCAAGAAAAAAAGTAGAAATCAAAATAATAAGGACCATGTTGAAAAACATAATACCATAAATTTGGATTGAAGAATAAAATTGAAAACTAACAAAACTTTTACAAAATAACAGTTAGGGAATAAAATTAAAAATAAAAAGAATACATATAAAATTTCTAAAGTAATATATGTTAAATTGGAATTGATGGACAAAATTAAAGACAAATAAAACTTTTAAAAATGGACCAAAAAAAATTGAAATCAAAAGAATAAGTACTGAACTTGAAATGCCAAAAATAAAGAGGACCGAGCTATTATTTTAGGGGGAGAAGAGAGAAAAAAAGCAAAAAAAGGTCTATACAAGTCTAGTTATTATTACCATGTGCTACATAATGTGCACTAGCTCTTTCCACATGCTTGTGAGTGTCATATACACGTATAGATATTTTTTTTTACCTTTTATATTTAGTCAAATCCAAAATTACCACTAAGATGACATGGTAATAATGATTTTTTTTTTTGATAAGATGAAAAGGCCTATTGACAATAATTTTAAAATTTAAGTTCCAAGGGTATTGATTAGTACTTAAAAATATATTTTTATCAAGGTTTTATATTAACATTTTGCTCTTAAGGTATCAATAACTCCTTAACTAAATCATGTTTTATAATAATAAGTCTGATACTATAAAATACCTTTAATTTATGATAAATATTCATCTTAAATGCAGGCCTATCACATAAATTAAAAGATTGATTGATGAGTTCAACTACTGAAATTGAGAAGACAAAAAGAGAGGAAGACTTAGAAAAGAGATGCTAGTGCAGTCCAAACTAGAACACTGTTCAGTCATTAGGTCATATCTGGAGCTGTAGATCTTGGATTTTAATTTGGTTTATATGGCTACAAAAGCTAAGATATAGGTCTAAAATATTCATTGGAATGCAAAACTCAATTATGGAAGTTCTAAAACTTTACATGGAAACATTTCCCTATAAATAACCCACACTTTCTTTCACATAGCCTCATCCTAAAAAAAAACCTAATGTGAACACTTGGGGGGCATGATCAGGCTGGGGGGCAAACATCTAGTAGGGTTGGCTCTATGATTCCTTTTCTAAGAAAAATATTGAGCAAAATTGATAACCATAATTAACAACCTTGGAGATAAAAGGTGGTAGAAAAAGAAATAAGATGACATTAAACCCTTCCTAGAGGTCAAGATCACAGCATGTGACTCAAGTAATCAAACCCTACCTCCATTCTCAGTGCGCCTTTGAGCCCTTATCACTTAGATAATGCGTTTTCTAACCTTACCTCCATTCTGAGTGTGTCTTTGAGCTCTCACCACTTAAGTAGTGTGTTTTCTAACTCTACCTCACTTTGAGTGTGCCTTCGAGCTCTCACTCTCTTCTAAGTGTGCCTTTGAGCTCTCACCATTTAGATAGTGTGTTTTTTAACCCTACCTCATTTCGAGTGCGTCTTTGAGCCCTCACCATCTTTTTTGGGTAGGTCACCCATTACAATTCGACCAATTCTTCATGTTTTTTATCTGGGTAGGTTACCCATTATAATACGACCATTCCTCCACTTCGGTAGGTCACTCATTACTACACGACCATTCTTTTCTTTTTCCATTTTGGGTAGGTCACCCATTACAATGTGACCATTCCTCCATTTGGATAGGTCACCGATTACTACATCCTTTTTTAATTTTGGGTAGGTCACCCATTACAACTCGACCACTTCTCTATTTTTTTTTTTTTATCTAGGTAGGTCACCTATTATAACAAGACTAGTCTTCCTTTTTCTATTTGGGCAAAGACCATTCCTTCACCTAGGTAGGTCACCCATTATAACAAGACTGTTTTTTTTTTTATTTGGGCAGGTCGCCCGTAAAACTAGACCACTTTGAGTATATGTGAGCAGGACGCCCATGAAAATAGACTAGGATTAGTGTGAGCATGCGGGCAGGTTGCCCGTGAAAATATACCGTCTTTCTTTAGAAAACAAAGGGTTTGGACACACATGGATTTTTGTTCTGGTTAAAAGGGATTGGCTAAAGGAATCTCAGGTTGGCCTAACCACACAAGATTTTGGTTCTGGTTAAAGGAGATCATTGAATGGAATCTTAGTTTAGCCCAAACATATCGAATTTTGGTTCTGGTTAAAGAGGATTGGCAAAAGGAATCTCAGTTTAGCCTAACCACCCACTGAATTTTGGTTCTGGTTAAAGGGGATCAGCGAAAGGATGGCCTGAGTAAGGAGTCTTTAGATAATCTTCTATTGACTCTTGAGACGCATCCTAGTGGAGATGTGCAACGTGTAATTCATGATTTATGGCCATTATTTCATAAAGAACATGATCGACTTAGTCTTGGGAATCTGACTAAAAAAGACCCTGTTTGCCAGTTTTTAAGAAAACTGGATGGGAAGCCTATCCCCGACCCATAGAGGGCGTTTAAGCCGTTCTTGGACGTAAAACCAAGGGAAGATGTGAGCCACAATCACAACTACCTGTACATACACATGCTTGGTTTTATTATTGTGTTTTGTTGTTTCTTATATTTGTTTCAGTGTGTTTCAGGTTTGTCAGTGTTCGTTATTTCAGGTGATATCTTCTATACTCTATCTTTCTACCTTAGAACATTGAGGACAATGTCTCGTTTTGGTTGGGGGGAGAGGGTAGTAGTTGATAAAAAAAAAATTATTTTTCATTTCATAAAGCATGTGCATAATTGTTGTTACTAGGATGGCAGAGTAAAGGAGTTCTTTTGTTAAAGTGACTCTTGAGACGCATCTTAGTAACCATTCTTAACAAGGTCTATTATAATACTTCCTGAAATATTCAGGTTTACAAACTCTCGTATTGTTACCACTTAATTCTGCTCATATACTTATTTAACATGTATTTTTAAACCTTAATTTACACACACACACTTTAACATATGATTGTGGGTTGCATATTGGATTATTACATTATTTATGTTCTTTTGTTAAAGGTAACAACTAAGGGAAAGGGATTGTATATAATTAAAAAGAAAAAAAAAAAAAAAAAAAAAAAAAAAAAAAAAAAAAAAAAAAAAAAAAAAAAAAAAAAGAAAAAAAGAAAAAAAAATGATGATAATAAAAATGTAGATAAGTTTGGTTTCGTAGCCTCCCTAACCTAAGCAATTAAGCCCGAAGGGGTGTTTTAACACCTAATACCCTAAAGTCAACTGACTTGGGAGCTATTGGCCCAACGCTTGTTACATGGGTTGAGGAGAAAAGCTTAAAGGAATCAAACATTGCACTATCTACATATCAGTATCTGCGACCCGAGTTACTAAGCTCGTAGGGGTGTCTTAACACCTAATGCCCTAAGACCAACTGGTCTGGGAGTCATTAGCTGAAAGCTCATTACATGGGTTAAAGATGCATGATATTTTTAAATTATATGTATATAGAGTTAAAAAAAAAAAAAAAGACAAAAATAGTAATCCCAACCCAAGGAAGTTAACCTTAAACATTAGAACAAAAATTTTGTTTTCTTCCAAGAAAAGCCCCATAATTATGTGTTGATACATTGAGCACAAAAGAAAGGTTTATTAATATCTTGTTAAGAGGTATTGAGCAGATATATAAATTTAATGAGAGTTTGTTTATCTGGATAGACTAATGGAAGTTAAATGATGAATACCTTGCTTTGTGAAATTTGCAAATTTGTTTTCTATTTTAACGCTTTGATTACTAGGGACTAGTAATAAGCTGGTTGGGGGGTGTGATTAGTACTTAAAAGTGCATTTTTATCATGGTTTTATATCATCATTTTGCACTTGAAGTATCAATAACTCCTTAACTAAAATATGTTTTATAATAATGTATCTAATAATATAAGATACCTATAATTTATGGTAAATGTCTATTTTTAATGCAGGCCTATCACATAAATGAAAGGATTGATTGATGACTTGAAGAACTTAAATTGCAAGGATAAAGAGATGGCCAAACTTAGAAAAGAGATGTCGGTGCAATCCAAACCGGAACACTGTTCGGTAATTGGGTCATATCTGGAGCTACAGATCTCAGATTTAGGTCCAATTTATATGGATGGAAAGGTAAGACATAGGCCTACAACTTTCATATGGAGCCCAAGATCTAAAAAGGCCATTATCAAGTCCAAATTGTAGCAACAACAAAGAAGCCCGAATCTGTCTTCCAGCCCGAGCACTATTCGGTATTTTGGCCATATCTGGAGTTCTAGAAGTCCAAATGAGCTGAAATTTTTACACAAGAAAGCTGAGACAATTGCCTACAACTTTCATGTTTACAACTGGCTCCAATTTTGACGTTATCAATGACGTTTTGGGCAGACAAGAGAAGATAAGGATTGTCACCAAGTCAAAAGTTGGTCACCCACTTATCAATTAGTCATCAAATCAATAGTTCCCATTTTTGGCCTATAAAAGGAGGCATTTGCCATGCATTTAGGCATCTTGATTTCCAGATCAAGATCATGCTCTTCCTTTCTCTCTTTGTATTTTTTATGCTTTGTTTTCATTAATATTAAGTTTATGCCTTTCATTTCCTTTCCTTTACTTAGTTAACTTTTATGTTCTTATTTTGTTTATCTATTTTGCTTTCTTTCATTATGTCTAGCTAAGTTAATTATGTCAAGGTGAAAAGGTTACACTAATGGTGTAAGAATAAGTATAATGTAAACTTAATATGGACTTTAATGTTTGATACTAACATGTTTTATATTTGCTATCTTGTTCACTCTTTAATACTTTGCTTGTTAAATGACTAATCTTGATTTATGTTGTATAACACTTGGTACAACAAATGCTTGGCACTTTCATAGCCCATAATGTATGGTATAACCGACACCTGAGCTATGAAAGGAACTTGATTTGTTGTTAACATAAGTTATAATCATGAATGCTTGACGAGATTTACAAGTATTAGCATTAATTGAATAAGATGACTAATGTAATCATGTTAACAATATATAATCTGATTGGAACCTCCTTTGTGTGTGGTTTCCAATTCAATAATAAGAGTTTATACTATACTTGTTTGATATACCATTAGTGGAACCTCTAACCTTGACATTTGTTATTATCATTGTTTAATCGTTACATTAATATTCCATCTCAAAGTTCTCATCATCTTCTTCTTCTTCTCTTTCTTTATTATTATTATTATTACTACTACTACTACTACTACTACTACTACTACTACTACTACTACTACTACTACTACTACTACTACTACTACTACTACTACTACTACTACTACTACTACTACTACTACTACTACTACTACTACTACTACTACTACTACTACTACTACTACTACTACTACTACTACTACTACTACTACTACTA
>NW_011499912.1:1064591-1074326 GCF_000495115.2 Populus euphratica | reverse complement strand
TTTTATAATTGTTGTTTATAATTTGTACAATTAACCTCCCTGTGGTTCGACCCCGGTCTTGCCGGGTTATTTATTACTTCGACACTCTTGCACTTGGGAGAAGACATCAACCTTTTAGTCGTGTCACCCGATAAGATAAGTATCTCCTTATAGAGGAGGACTTTTCTTAAATTATAGACAGATTAACAAATTTTTGATAATACAACTAGACCTTAGATTTTATCAGACAAAACAATGTAGCTTATCTTAGATAGGGCGTATTTGGGGTGCTAATACCTTCTCTTTACGCAACTAGTTTCCGTACCTGATCTCTAAGACTAGTTAGGGTTCCTAGTGACTAAAATATTAGGTAGCGACTCCTATTCTATTTTTTCACTGATAAGAAACAAGAATTCCTTATCTCTCCATATTTTTTTTAAAGATAGACCATATGCATTTTTCCTGAAGGGTGGATGATTGCCATGATGTTGCACACATGCGACAGACTCAATGAATCCAAGGACAACCTGAACGACTGATAAAAATATAGTTTAACTAAAAAAATTCAACATATCATTTTTTTTCCGCAATATTGAGATGATAACATATTGGATAGACTTGGATCATGAGACTATAAAACAACCTAGGTCTGCTTAGTCTAACTCGCAAAATTGATTTAGGTCATGCGATTGAGATAATTTTATAGAAAAAAAACTGAGACAAATGAGAAAATTTAATTCATAATCAACTAAATATTGAAGATGTTTAATGATGAAATTGAAAAAAAAAATTGATTAAAAAATATATGAAAAAACTCGAGTAACTGGATTAACCCATCAAAGTCGTGATATGTGTTTTGAGATTGAGATAATCACAAAGAAAAAACCCACAATAAATCATAAAGTTCAATTTTCAATAAATCAGGTGTTGAAGGATGAAATTAGAGAAAAAACATTGATTTTTTTTAAAAGAAAAAAAAACACTCTTTGGCCAAAATAAAATCGAGACTTTCTGACTGAAATTTGGCCAGCATTACCAGAATAGGTCGAGATTCTAATCGAGATGAAATTTATTTTGGTTTGTTCTGTTTTTTTAACTAAAACGAGATATATTGGTCATTTCAACCAAAACAAAACAAAATTCTTAACCTTCGTTTCAATGTGTTCTTATTTAAAGGAATCACTAGTTATATCACATGCGCTTTGCGGTGGGGAATAAAGTTTTTTTTAGCAAAAAAAATGAAAATGAAAATGACCATGTTCTTAATAAAAACCAAATAATAAATTAAAAAGACCATGCACGTATCTAACTAAATAAATGGTTAATCTGCTCCTTGTTAGAGGGCATAATTTTGTTTTATTAGAAAAATAAGAGAGCATGTTTTTTTAAAAGTCTTTTCTTTTTAAAAATTATAATATCAAGAAGCTCACCATGACTTGGGTTAATTGCTATGTCGTGGGTAGACAAAAATTATCCCGAACGCAAAACAAATTCACATGACGCTAGCATTTTAAAGAATTCAAAGAAAATCTGAGATTCGGGTCATCGAGTTCACTAGATTAAATAATTTTAAGAAACTTAGACCGTATTTAAAATTTAAGGAATATACTTTTGCCGATATGATTGAAAGATATATTAAAAAAGATAACAAAACAAAAAGCCTCGAGCGAACCTAGCAGCCAACTCTGATCTACAAATTAAAAATATGACCTAGGACATAAAATTGGAATGACCCCATAATTAGGAAAGCAAAAAAAAAATAAAAAATTCCTGGCTAAAAATATTTGAAAAAAAGTGTTTTAAAATAAGATTGAAGTCAACTCGGCCAATCTTTTAGATCTATAACCCGAGTCATGAGACCAAGGTGACACCATTGAAAACAAACCTAATAAAATAAAGAAGCAAGATTCTTAATCAAAAAAATATTGAAGGATGGAATTGAGGAAAAAATAATGCAAAACAAAATAAATAGCAATTAAAAGAATTAAGACTAAATTCAACATAAAATTAACATTTAGTGAAAAATTTAAAGAAATTAAATGTTTAAGGATGTAATTGAAAAAAAAATCAATTAAAAGAATTAGAATTAAATTTAATATAGTTATTAAATAAAAATAAATACTTATGGATGTAATTAAACAAAAACAAAGAGATTACAAAAAATCTAATCTTTGAGGATAGCTAGCTATTATACATCGGTGTAAAGAGATTAAGTTAAAACATTATTGGGAAATACAAAGGAAAAAAATATGTATGTTTTGTACATCTTTTTCTTTGTGGAGTACAAGTTTATATAGATATGAGATATCATAATAAAACATTATGATTGTTAATGAAATAATTATATTTTGAATTAAATTCAATAACTATTATTTAATTTTATCCCAACATTCACAAATATTAAAATCAATTAAAAAATTAAAATGAAATAATCTAAAAAAATGATAATCTCACTAACATATTAAGTTCCAAGTGCCCAAGTACCAAATGTCTTTATATATATATATATATATATATATATTATAAATATCTATATAATAGTATTAGAGAATCCATCCATCATGATTTTCATTTAATTTATTATATAATAAAAACCAACATTTATAAATATTTAGAAGTCCCCCCCCCCCCCCCAATATTAATTGTTGTGGAAAAAATATTGGGTGGAGACGAGGTCTGCCTTATCTTTCACTTTTGTTGATCGAATTAAGGTCCCTAGCTCGACATTTGTTTGATTATTGGAAGAAAAGTCGAATTATACATGAATGACTTGAAAGTTTGAAAGGCAAGACAAGGCATTTCTCAATTGTCATTTGACCATACAAGTTTCATCAATTCCAGCTGCCATATTGCCTTGAGGGATACGGTGATTTGGATTTGGACACCATCGAATGTGAGACTAAATTTTGAAGGGATTAATGGCATGGTAGTGGCGTCGTAATTTCATAATATTAGAGCATAATTACTGCCTCCACGCAAACGATAGTTTGGATTTGCCTCGTGGGATAGATAAATTCGGATTGGGACACAGTTGAATTTGATCCTACATTATGAAGGAATTAATGGCATGACAACGGCATTGTGATTTCATAATATTAGAACATAAATATTGTTATTGCATTTGACATTACATGATCTATCAAATTTTCTTTATCTCGATCTCTTAATTTTAAATTGTATTTTAAATAATTTCATAAAACGGACCAGAAAGATAAGAATAGCTATAAAAGTCGCTGTGTAACCCTTAATGAAGATGGAATAACACTGGAGTACATGGCTCTCATAAATGTACTGTAAGCAAAACAAAAGAAACGCAAACTATATTTGGAAAAGAAAAAAAGAAAAAAAAGAAACGAAATAAAGAAGAAAAGAAAAAATAATTTAAGAATGAAATACAAAAGTTATAGAATATTTAATTAATTTGTAGTATGCAGAGGGAATTAGTGAATGATTAGCCCTGGTACCTGCCATTCGCCGCGGGGCCGAGTTGGTTTTATTGAGTAAAAAATGATAATCAAGCACTGCAAGGGTGTTTTTTATAAAAAAAAGAAAATATGCAACTTGAGTAGAATAAGTTGATTTCATTTTAATCTGATAAAAAAATAGGTGAACAAATTTTTTAAAGAAATTGATTAGGATAAACTTAAAAAAATATATTTTTTAAGTTTATCCAATAAATAATATATCTCTATTTACAGCCCATTAAATACAAAAAAAATATCAACTCGTGTTAACGTTTTAAACATGTGACTTGAGTCATTAGACCTGAAATATCCTATCTGAAAAAAACAATGAAGTTCAATTCCTAATCAATCAAATAATGAAGAATGAAATTGATTTTTTTTATTATACAAAATGATTAAAAAGAGCAACAATTAAAAGAATAATAATCAAAATTGAATACAAAATAAACTTTATATTTGATTGAAAGGTGAAGTTGAAAAGAAAAATCAAATTAGCAAAATGATTAAAAAATATCAAAAGAATGAGGATCAAAATTAACATAAAAAATAAAAATAATTTTTTTATTACATAGTGAAATTGAAAAGAAAAATGATTTTAACAAAAGGAAAAAAATGAGGACCAAGTTCGTAAAAATAATATACCATAAATTTGGATTGAATGATAGAATTAAAAACAAATAAAACTATTACAAAATGGCCATGAAAAAAAATAGAAATCAAAATAATAAGGACCATGTTGAAAAACATAATATTATAAATTTGGGTTGAAGGATAAAATTGAAAAGTAATAAAATTTTTACAAAATAGCAGCCATGGAATAAAATTAAAAATAAACAGAATATAGATAAAATTTAGAAAGTAAAATATGTTAAATTGGAATTGATGGACAAAATTAAAGACAAATAAAACTTTTAGAAATGGACCAAAAAATTTTGAAATCAAAAGAATAAGTTTTGAACTTGAAATACCAAGAATAAAGAGGATCGAGCTGTTATTTGAGGGGGAAAAAAGAGAAAAAAATGAAAAAAAGATCTCTAGAGACAAACTGACCACCTAACATCTATACGTATCTCTTTAACGAGAAGAGGACATAATGCTGTTTATAATGACATGATGGAAGAGAATTTTCAAACACCAAAAGGCATCGTATGTGCTATGTAGTGTGCATTAGCTCCTCCCACATGCCTATGAGTGTTATATACATGTATATATATATATATTTTTCCCACATGCCTATGAGTGTTATATACATGTGTATATATATATTTACTTTTTATATTTAGTCAAATCTAAAATTGCTACTAAGATGACATGGTAATAATAAATTTTTTTTATAAGATGAAAAGGCCTATTGACAACAGTTTTAAATTAATAGTATTGATTAATACTTAATAGTGTATTTTTATCAAGATTTTATATTAATATTTTGCACTTGAAGTATCAATAATTCCTTAACTAAAACATGTTTTATAATAATAAGTTTGATATTATAAGGTACCTTTAATTTATGGTAAATATTCATCTTAAATGTAAGCTTATCACATAAATAAAAGAATTGATTGATAAGTTTAACTACTGAAATTGAAAACATGTTAATTACAGAAAAACTATTTTGAAAATACTAAATTTCCCCTTGATGCTAGGATTAAATTTTTTATATGTTAAAAGACATATAGGTCTTCTCACCATGCTTTTAAAATGTAAAAAGATTTTTCTTTATAATTAATTTGATCAGAACTAATGAACCATGTGCAAATACCTTAATGCTCCTAATACCTAGTTTTAAATTTTATGGTGTGACGAGAAAAATCACCCTTATACTATTTCACTGAACAATGCTTTTAATATGTATTTACAATGTTTTTCCAGAACAATGCTTTTAATATGTATTTGTAATGTTTTTCCAAGTCCTTATAGCTTGTTTTAATATGAGAATTAATATTTAGTCTTGTTTCACTAGACCAGTTTGCCCTATTTAGGTATCTATTATTTTTTATGTTTTGAGCTATTTAGCTTAAAATTAGGGGTGTTTAAAAAAGCGATTCATTTGTAATATTTATATTATTTGACCTAATGTAACCCATCAAATTAAAATAATGTAAATATTATAGATTATAACTGGTAAAAAACACTAAGAAATCGATATCATAGGTCAAGTTGAGGGTTGGAATTTTGAAACTCGGTCAACTTAACCCAACCCATTTACCCTATTTATTTTTGTATTTCATTGTTTATGAATTGTGTATTTATTTTTTATTTTATTTGGAAATTTTTTGGTTTCAAAGTTCTTGTTAGTGGGCTTTGTATTATTTTTCTTTAATGTAAAAAAATAGATTTATTTATTTATTTATTGGTGGGAAAGGGAGGTAATTAGAATTTAATGGTGGTACAAGACATGATTATTAAACCTAATATTAGGGGTGCCATGTCAGCTAAAATCCATATTGTTGGTTTGCCTCTAAATATGCACCCATGAAAATAACAATATAAACTCAATGTGTGGATATATATAATATCTATAAAAAAATTTAGTCAAACCTAATATAAACAATATGCTTTATTTTAAAAAAATTAAATGAATCAACTTTATAATTTGTAAAATATCATCATTTTAATTAAATAAAATTATAGACTTAAACCCAATCCAATAAAAAAGAGCCAATCTTGGGATCAATGTGCTTGTCTTATAAGGAAAACTTTAATGGTGGTGGTTTCATCCATCAATCATGTTGAAACTAGTGGATCAAGTTTATAAAGATTTTTTTGAATTTAATTTTTAAAGTAATTTTAAAGTATGTTGGGGATTAGAAATGACATAATTTAGTTTTGTTAGAATGTTTTAAAGATGTTTTATGATTAAATCAAGTTGAAAATTAAGTTTTGAGGGTCAAGACAATCATCCAAGGTAATTAATAAATATAGGAGAATTAATAATTAACCTTGATTTAGTATATCCTTTCACCTTATTTGGATATCTATTGTTTTTTTATATATATTTTAAGCTATTTAGCTCAAAATGTCTAAATCGCTATTATAATGATAGCCTACACATCTTTCAATATTATTACTGCCAACTAGAAAAAGCAAGAAAGAAAGAATATGGTGCTTTTCTATTCACATAAACAATTAAAAATAGAGTATCTTAATTTTTTATTTTAAATTATACATTTATTTTTTTTTAATTTTAATTTTTAATATTTTATTAATTTTAAATTGATTAACATAATTTAAATTTGTTTTCTTTGCATGATATTTAATTTTTATTAATATCTATTTTTATTATTATATCATTAAATAAAAAAATATAAAAAATAAAATTTCAAATTTAACGGAGCTCAGAATTTAGATTGTAGGTTTTTTGAGTTAAGCTACAAAACTTGTATTGATTTAATATATCAATATTTTAATATTAAAAAATATATTTTTTTTTAAAGCTAATCCATGTTTTTTATTGTTATCTATATTTAGACCCCACAAAAAAAAGTAGAAAGACTTGTGAGAAAAATCATAAATTTTTGAAAAGATTTCTGGATTTTTTTAATTTTTTAAAATAATATTTTATAATACAATATAATAAAATAATTGTGTTTGGGCTTAATCCAATCTTGTGGTATGAGCCCACCTCTGCTGGGCACAAATTTGACCTAGAGAAGGACCGGTCTTTGTCTTCTCCAGCTTTCCTCCGGTTCAGCTCAGCTCAGCTCAGCTCTGGTGATCAAAGCAGAAGTAAAAGTAGTCGATATGGATTTGTGTGGCTTTAACGCGCATGGAAAACATCGGGAAAGGGTTGATCCGAGATGGGACAAGATTCGTGATGTTTCTAGTCAAGTACCAATGTGTGGTGTTCTAGAAGAAATTGGGAGGAGTCGAGACTCGCCCCCAAAGAAACTGGGTTGTGACTTGGCCTAAACAAAGCTTATAACTAGGTTGAGGACGGCCACACGATAGCTGGGCTGCGTCTCGACCCATAATAAGCTGGGTCGAGGACGACCCAAACTGGGGTTGATTAATAGCAGTGCATGCAGAAAGAATTGACGTTCTGTATGCAGCAAACTTGCTGCAAGCAGGCAAGAAAATGAGTGGCGGGTAAGAGAAGGTTTTCCCTTTTCTGCAACCGTTCCTGCTTGATTCTCTCGTCTTTGCATCCTCGGGTCAACTCGGTATGTACAAGCATCACCCCTTTTCACGCCCGGTTTGTACCTACAATACACGATATTAACAAGGGAAACAGTTTTGTACTTCACTGTGCCAGCTTTGAAAGAAGACACAGAGGAGTCTCACCGTCATCTAAGGGCTGAGATTTTACCCCTAGCACCTGCGATTGAGATGAGAGGATGTTAGAGTGGTTTTTAAGTTTTGGTTTGGCTATATAAACAAGCTGCGTGGGAGAAGAGAAAAACAGAGGGAGGAGAAAAATAAACACAGCAGAGGCACAAAAGAAAACAGGGGACAAGAAGAAGGTTGAGAGTAGAAAAATAGAAAAGAAAACAACGAGAAACAGAGAGGAGATTAACTGTAGTCTATCCTACCTTGCCGAAAAGGAATTTAACAAGGTCTAAAAAGTTTTTAAAAAGCTCCTAACGGCAAAAGAGGAAGGCTTTCTTTGGGTCATCAGAGGCAAAGAAAAAGGCAAGGACTGCCCATCGGTTTGTACTTTACTTTTGTAAGCAAGATTTGCAGGTATAAGTTTCAGCTTTTTCTTCCTTGATATATTCAAAGAAAAAGGCAAGAAGCTGTTGTTACCATGGAAAATAAGATGGGATTTTCGGCTGTAGCTGGGATGAGTTCACACCCAAGAAAAAATGGGTCCTGTCAGCCCAAAAAAAAAAAAGAGGTCTTGATAGGCTCGCTAGTCCGGACCTAAGCAAAAATAGGTCCTATCATTCCAAAAAAAAAAAAGCGGTTTAGACTGGCTGCAAAGGTAGCTGGGTCAAGTCTGGATCCAAGTAAAAAAGAGTCCTGCCAGCCCCAATGAAAAGGGATCTTAACCAGCTCCAAAGGGAGTAGGGTCATGTCTAGACCCATAAGAAAATAGATCCTGCCAGCCCCAAGGAAAAGGGGTATTCATCCTCGACTTTTCCTTGCACTCAAAAACTTCATCCAACCCTTTCTAGCAAAGAACGTTCTCATCTAAACCTATCACTCAATGAAGTGTTTTACATGGTTTTGACTGTCTGTGTCCATTAGCAGAGAAGAAAATTTATCACTGTAATCATAATTAATTAAAAAATAATTTTTTTAAATTTTTATTCAACACTACATTAAAATGATTTAAAAATATAAAAAATAATTTAAAACAAATAAAAAAAAATATTTTTAAATAAAAAAAAAGCTGTTAATCTCAAATAAATTCGATATTAACAAATACAAAAATAAAAGCTTTTTTTAATGCTTTCTCTAAGTATAATTAAGTATCTATTTGTTGAGAATATATAATAGCCTCAATGGATACATGTTATATAAGATGCCTTCAATATTTTGGGAAAAATAGAGGCCATAGGTGACACTTTACAATGCAAACCACAAAGATAGTGACTAATTGCTCTAGATTCACTTTTCTCAATAACTTGAGCTAACAACCACTCGGAGCAAATCCAACCATTCCCTTAGCAACATCATAGACCACCTCGTATGTCTTCTGTTGAAGATTTCCAAAAATTGCTAAATCTTTGTCATTACCATTATCTATGAATGCTAAACACATCTCTTCCAGACCACCATTCACAGAGATCAAGATCCCCGAATCATCAATATCCACTTCAACCCCACCTTCGAAGAAGATACTAATCTGAGGTAATGGAATATTGTCGTTGGCATTCTTGCTGAAATCATAGCATGGTTGCAAACCGGATGTTCCATTTGTCAAAGTATAGTTTGTCATCATTTCTTGAAAAGCCGAGCTGAGAGCAGAGTGTGCTGTGGATGGCAGAAATGTCAGTGTTGTGCCAGAGTCAATTATCGTTCCAGAGGTTCTAAAAACTGATGGATCTATTAGTAGTTTGCGACCTCCAACACTAATTCCAGAAACGTCTAGGCCGTACAATTCCGGAATTTTTGTGGTTATTGGAGTGAATTTTGCAGCTTGTGAGACTCCACCACCGAAGCTGAGGTGACCAGTCGAGCTTGAAGATGCTGGTAAGCAATAAGAGAAGAGGTTTTTGTATGTTGAGGAAGTTTGTGATGGTAATGCTACAGGGGAGCGGCCTAGTCCTAGCAAACCGGCTGTACCAGAGAATCTGCCGTCATTCTTTTCACCACAACCGATCACAAAGTTCTCGAACACGTCTGAGGG
>NW_011499912.1:1038384-1064181 GCF_000495115.2 Populus euphratica | reverse complement strand
ACACACACACACACAATTAGTTAGAAATAAATCGTAATATGTAAAACACAATATTAAAAGACAATACAGAAAAAACTAAACCATGATATAACCTTTGTTAGAATGGTCGCAGACGCTTGATGGCAACAGAGAATTGACATTAACATTGCGAAAGTAACTTTTTGTGGTCTCATTTGCGGCAACGCTATGCCCTTTCTTCAGAGAGCATAAAGGGCAAAAAAGAAAAAGAAAAACATAGAGGAGAGAGGCAAGAGAGATGGGATTAGCCATGAGAAGCAAATACTTCACTCATACATGCATGTCGTTTTCTAATAAGTTGTGATCGGCTTGATCATCTATTATTTATAGTGCAACCTCCATAGGGTTCTTCTTTTTCTTATCACTTTCACCATCTAAATCCGAATATTTTTCTTAACACCATCATTGCTCTATGTTCATACTTTATCTTTGTAAAAAAATAACATCAAGACTAACAATACATTTCTTGGTATATAGTAGAAGGAGAATAAATGAAAAAGAAAAATTTAAAACATAAATCCGAATATTTTTCTTAACACCATCAAATGAAAAAGAAAACTTTAAAACTAAGGAATTTAATTTGAAAATTTTATTAAACACTCTTCTTTCAACCCCCTTAATTCTTGTAATTTATCAACCGTAATTACATGTTATAAAACAAAATTAATTTGATAATTTTTTACTTTAAAATCTACTTTTTTTGTATAAATCAAAACTATTCAGATTAAAAAGGAATATTGTTCAAACTTTTTATTTATGGGCAAGGGTCACTATGAGTTATTTGAAAAAACAAAAGAAGGAAACTTCCCCTCGCATATTATTGTCTATTTTCCATATGATACAAAAAAGAGATGACCAATTGGCTAGCTGCTCCTTGTCTTTCTCCACCTCTTGGAAGTATTCTCACTTCACTCTCAATCACAAATTACACGTTATCGCGTTTAGTCTGTCGGCTACGCTTGGAGCTTTCAAACAAGGAGGGATTGCATGTGTAGCGAGTGAGTGATTCGCATATTCTCTATACAATCAACGGCAAAACACGCCAATATATGAACACTCTTTTTTCAACTATTAATTTTTACGGGGGAAAATTGATGGGGACAAGGTTTTCTTTTAAATTTAAATTTAAATTATTTTTAAAGTTTCATTTAACAATATTTTTTGATATAATATGATGAAAAATTCAAATCTTACTGCTCTAGTCACTCAAATTAATTAAAACTATTAAATAAAAAATATTAATGATTTATAAGTTTGTGCTAAAAAATAATATAAAATTATTCCTAGCTATAACGTCATATGACTTATAATTAAGATAGCTTTCACTTCAGTTCATCAACTCAAATTTCACAAGATTCGATTTCACGAAAGACTAAAACTTTCAAAGTCAAGAAAAGACATTTCTCAATTATCATTGATCATACAAGTTCTAGTAATTCCAGAAGCCCTATAATTCCTTGAAGGATACGATAATATTGAGAGATCAATAATTGGAATTCGGAAACCATTGAATGCTAGGAAATACTAGTCTTGGTGTTCCCATTTTGTCATGGGACGAAGCTATTTTTTTTCTATAGAAAATAACATTTAGGTATTGAAATGAGAAAAAAAAACATTTTAAACTATTCATAATAAATATATAACATTGCTAATTAGACCTAAGTCAAGAAAAACATCTCACCAAACTTGCAATCTAGAATATATGATTAGAATAACCTATAAAAAAAATAAAAAAAATTATAATATTTTTTTAAATATATAATTTTTTTAAATTTATGATCCGAATTATTAGACCTGAAGCACCAAATCTAAAAAAATCATGATATTTATTTTTTAATAAATTAAATATTAAAGGATAAAATTAAAAAAAATTCAACCACACAACTTTTTTTTTTAAAATAGCAATTCAAAGAATAATGATTATCAAAATTACTATTACTACTATTATTAGTAATTAATATCATCACTATCACTATTATCATTATTAAAATTACTACTATTATTTCTATCATTATTAAAACTATAATTATTGTTATTATTATTATTACCATTGCTATTATTGTTTTTATCGTTGTTGAAGAAAAGAAAGTCATGAACTTAATTTGAAGAATAAAATTAAAAAGTATAAAAACTTTGACAAAAAGATCAAAAAAACTAATAAGAAAGACCAAATTAAAATTGACAAAAAGATCAAGAAAACTAATAAAAAAGACCAAATTAAAATCATTTTATCATTGAAAACAAAAAATTATAAACATGATTTGAAGGATAAAACTAGAAGCTATAACATCTTTGAAAAAAAGATAATGGACAAATTAAAAGTAGAAGGACCAAATAAAAAGCTATTATATATACAAATTAAAAACCAAAAGTTAAATTGCCAAAAAAACCTATACAAAAGGAAAAAATGACAAAAATATTGAAATTGAAATTAAAAGAATCAAATCCAAAATACCAATAATAATGAGAATCATGGAGTATTTATTGAGGTAGGAAAGAGAAATAAAAAGAAAAAAAATTATCATTAATAAACCAGTTATATTTAATCTACATATGCCACTCTTAGTTAAGAGGAGACGACGAGGAGTAACATGACATTGCAGAAGCCTTTTTTGACCAGTAGGAGGCATTGTAAGCACTGTTCAATGTACACGGCAACTTCAATGTGCTGCTCGTCTTTGTAGCTTTTTCAAATTAAAATATTATTTTAATATTTAATTATGTTACAACCATTGATCAAACTAACAATAAACAAAAAAAAAAGTTAAAAGACCTTAATACTCCTGAACCTAATGAATTAAATTTTTTAAATCCAAGAATACATGCATAACTCTAGTGTGTATGAAAAATCACAAATACCCAAATACCTCTACTCAGAGCCCTTTATTTATTTTTATACTTGGAGATATTTTAGTTATTTTACTATTCATAAATATATTACATCGATCAAAACTATTTCAAACAAATCCAATAATATTTAATACACTATATGAAAAGATTAAAAAATGCCTATGGTTTAAAGAAAAACAATTTTTCATATGAATAAAAAAAAAGTTATCATGAATAAAAAACTATAAGTTTTTCATATGAATAAAAAAAAAGTTATCACATTATATTGGTGAATAAAAAACTATAAAGGGTACTAGAGTGAAACCTTCATGCTTCTTAATATATTTATTATCTCTTTTTTATAGAGTCATTAAATGACTCAAATACACAATAAAATTTTATTTAAAATTATAATACGCACACATGTAATAATTACGAGTTGAGAGTTTTACTGCTTGAAAAATCTATCATTGATGGAAGGATAACCGAGGACTATTACTAGTATATGAGTCTTGGTCTGTCTTTCAATACATGCTTGAGATTAGCGTCAGTCACAACTTACAGAAAAACAGACCAGGCTAGAAACTTCAACCCCGTATCTCTCCAATACTGAGAGAAAGCATTTTTTTAGATTTTGTACAGAGAGAAACAATAAAATTATTGATTAGAGACAATAAAGGCTACCATTATGAATTCAAGTATGTTTTTCTTGATTAGTTGTTTTCGCTAGAAGGTTAAAAGCATGATAGTTAAAGATCTAAAATTACAGATTAATTAAACTAAATTAATTTTTACACTGTGGTTGAAACTTTCATGCTTTTCCATTCAGATATTATTGTCCCAAACTTCATGAATTCAAATTTTATTTTAGTGATTTTATTTGATTATGAAATGTGCAAGGTCCTTCCACTAGGCAGCGTAATAGTTTATGTTATGTATTATAACATATATTTATAAATAATGAAAAGCTTCTCTTTATGCAAGGTAATTTTATTTAGTATTTGAGATTATGAGTTTATGATAAGATGTTTTTTTGGTATTAAATAATTTTTAAAAATAAAAATAAAAATAATAATTTTTTTTTAAAAAAACAAATCATTTATGTTTTAAATTATATATTGCCAACTTTCTCAAAAAAAAATAATCATGTTTGCATTTTTAATACAAAAAATACAAAAGAAAATTACCTTGCATAATCTAGCATTCCTTGAAAATAAAAATAAATTAAAAAAATATTTTTTTTAATATTTTGCATGTATTATAAATTTAAAAACAAGTTTATTAAAATCACAAGAATTTGATTTATTCAAAAACATGTATGATGTTGTTGAATCCCTTTCATGTTGGGAATGTGGGACTTTGGTCGCATACCCAACATTTCATAGGTGGGTATTGATCCTTTACATGTATGATGTTGTTGAATCCCTTTCATAGGTGGGTATTGATCCTTCTAAGAAAGAAAACAATCATTGTCTTTATAAGTATTCGAAGATAATCTTGGAAGAAAGTTTGAAAATTGGACCTTGCATATGGAAAGATTGGGCTGTTGTTCTTGAGGAAAAACTGATTGAAAAGATATGTTTGAATCAAAATCTGTAGTGGATTTTAGAAGTTAAATCCTGATTTATTGTCTATTATTGTAGATGACCTTTTAGAGGATATGTTTCTTTCTTTTTATGCTGTCAAGATAATCAATTAGGACCCTAAAATCTCATGAGAGCTAGCCATTTCTATCATGCCCAGAAATCTACAAAATTTAAGAATAAAACAAAGTTGTTTAATTTGAATCTTCAAAGATTCTTCTTCCTCAATTTAAACAAAGCGCACTGTTTCACATAATGTGAGATTGATGTCATTTTTCTTTCTCAATTAGGGATTAGGTTTTTTCTAATTTAATTGTGCCAATTTCAACCTAGTCCCTACATTTTGACATCATTTTGCTCTTTGGTCCCTAGACTCCAAATTTTTTTCATTTTGGTCAATTTTCTTCTTTTTCTCTCTCTTTTTTTCATTTTCACCCCTGAATGAACTACAACATGCCCTTTGATTTTTCTATTGCTCTCATATGACTCCTTGTTTCTTCAATTCTTCATTTTATAGCCAAATCCACTACCAATTATAATCGTCCTTTACAATAAAGCACCTAATTGATTTTCTAAATTGGTTATTCATTTCAAAGTCATCTTTGAACTTCTAATTTATTTCAATCTTAGCCAAATCAAATTAAATTAAACCATTTTTCTTCAATTTATTTTCAATTCAATCCTTAATTATGACCCAAAAAATTCTTAAACATTATTTTTGCTTGAGATACTCAATTGTTGGTCCAATTTTAACTCGAGTTATGTATTTTTTTTGGATTTTTCTATTCTTTTTAATGATTTTCATGATTCATTTTTATCACACAAAAATTAAATAAAAATGAAAAAATTAATAAAAGGACTAAATTTTATGAAAAAACACACATATTTTTTTTTAATTTTTAAAATATATACAAAAAAAGAAGGTCAAGAATTGAGCTGTTAAAGTAGATATAATGTACTTTACTTACTTGCAGAAGAATTTAAGATCATATTCAGATAAAAAAACTATTATTTTTAAGGATCAATTATTTATCTTTAAGATTTTATTAATTTTTTTAATATAAAATATAAATAAATGCAACTAACCTCTTAGAATTCCAATAACATTACCTTGTTTATTTACGCTTCTAACGGTTTACCATTTCAAGGAAATATTACTCAAAATACATTTACAAAATCTATGCTCAAGATTACAAGAAAAATAAATGAAAAAACAGAGTTCAAAACCAAGGAAGATAATTTAAAAAATCATTTTTTATATTGTTCAAAATACACCAAACAACTTTATAAAAAAAATTTCTTGTGTAATTCATAATTTTACAGCACACCAAACAATAAATATCTTAGTTTATTAGTCTAATATGTATTTAGAAACTTTGAATCAATAAATTAATCACGAAAATTGGGTTGGGAGGCCCCTCAACTGATAAAAAGACATCATAATGATGTTCTCATATGAACAGGCTGCCTAAATTGTGGGCAGACCCTCGCAGATTATCTAATGAAAACTCCTTCAAGAGGCTAACGAAGACTAGAAACATAGGCTTGTGAAGATATAGGGTATCATAGGACAAAACGTGAAACGCTTGCTAATGTTTTTTCCCCATTTAAAATATCTCAGCAAGATTCTACCCTGTCTGATAGGTTGTAGGTGGCCATGTTTCTACTAGCAAAATGATAATGAGATTTGAGACAATATCCTGCTTGTTGTAATATAAGGTAATATATAATCAATATGGGATATCCAACTTGACGTGATATAAAGCTAATATGAGCTAGTATTCTTACCCACGATAGGTTTTTGTAGACAAGCAATCTCTAATTCATTCCATTTTACTTATAGAATATCCTCTGGAATTGTAATAACCTCATTTCAACACAAGAAGGTCGTTATTGTTGATAAAGAAACTATAAATTCCACAGGATTTTTTAGCTTAAAACACTTCTACTAGGTTCAACCCTATGAAGCATCTCCTACCGCTCCCTTTCAGCTAGAATACTTTTTTTTGCTTCTTGTATGTACAAAGCAAAGGAACAAAGAATTGAATCCCAGTCCCTTTGTAGAGAGCTTATTGCATATATTGTATGTAAAGTTTCTTGAGTTACTACACACACCTTTCTATTATTTTTTCCTATATATTTCATTTCAGCTCGGATCCACGTATAAGCTGATCTTACATTCATTTATTTGTATTGGAGCTACTATTGGTCATGGTTCTTGTTTGTCATTTCAGCTACAACCACCAGGGGCAAATCCAACCCTTCCTTTTGCACCATCATAGACCACTTGATAAGTCCTTTGCTGAACATTTCCAAAAATTGAAGTATCACTATCATCTTCATTTCCTGCGAAAGCTAGGCAAACCCTCTTCAAACCGTTCACTGGATACAAAATCCCTGACACATCAATATCCATCTCGACTCCGCCTTTGAAGGTCACACCAACCTTGGGTATCCTTACTGTGTCATATTTACTAAAATCATAGCACGTATCGAAAATAGAATACCCACTTGTCGAAGGATAATCTGTCATCAAATTTTGAAATGCTGAGCTGAGCTCGGAGTATGCTGTCGGAGACAGTCTCGTGATGACCGTGCCAGAGTCAATAACGGTTCCAGCTGAAAAGGCCGATTCATCTATTGATAGCTCGCGCCCTCCAACACTTAGCCCGGTTATGTCCAGGCCGTAAAATGGCGTCGAGTCAAAGTCTGCAGACAAAGGAGTGAATTTCACAGACTTAGAGACTTTTCCACCAAGACTGAGGTAACCTTTGGAGCTGGAGGATGCCGGTAGGCAATAAGAGAAGAGCTTTTTGTAAGTTCTAGCAGTTTGTGATGGTAAGGCTAACTTGGTCCGACCAAGTCCCAGCAAACCGGCTGCTCCTCCAAATAGGCCATCGTTTTGTTGCCCGCACCCAAATAAGAAGTTCTTGAACACATCTGATGATGAAAGGGTTAATGTTTCTGTAGCGAAAAATCCGATTGAGTAGGAGCCGTCTCCATATTGCACTTGGTAACGGCATGTTGAAGAAGAACAACTTTGGCTACCTTCTGCATAGTAGAGAAATATATACAACTATGCTTAAATACCACTCCTCATGACTAAAATTCCAATTTGTATCTTACTCTTAACACCCTGCTACAAAATGAAAAATTAGGATGGAATCTCGTTCAAATGTACAAGCAGCATAGATTTAAAAGAAGAAAAGTTTTTTGTTATGTAATCGAACCAATAAGATGATAAAACACATCAATTGCTTTATTGTTTATATGTTAGTCATATAATTAAGAAAAATTCTACGATATGAAATTGAGTTTCAGGGGAAATCTTTGAGAATTATACAAATATTTTGAGAAAAATGCGTTATAAATACTTTTTGTAGTCAAGCCTTCATTATTATTCGTAGTTAGTGGATTTTTTTTTATTTTTTAATTTTGAATGGCAAAAAAGGTAGGTTTTGAGATTGGATATCACAACATTTATAAGAAATTCCATATCATTGACGGTTTCTGTTTTATATTTCTATATACAAATTTTTGAAACAGAAACTGAAAACTTGTTTGCTTTGATTTTTTTTTTTTTTAAAAAAAGCAAAACCAACAACAATTTACACAAATTTCTAAAACCATTTTACTTGATTTTGGAAAAAATTGACAATTGATTAATGATGTTTTTATGTTAAAAAGACACAGTTTTCTATTTATGTTTTTAAAAATAAAAAATAAAAAACTCGATCCCAAATGACCCCTTAATTATTACAACTGTTAGCGTTGTATAGTTTTACGCTTTATTATTGGACTGCATTAGAGTTGCTTTTCCTCCAAGAATTTCTTACCTGACGCGACCAAGTTGCACAAAGCCGAGGAACACGAAATGTTCTTGTATGAAGTAGACTTGCTCGGATTTAACCTTGGCTCCTTCTGTTTGTAGCATGTCCTGTCGCATGGCTCACATTGAGTCCAAGTGATATCGCTGCCGGTGTCGAATATGAGGGTAAATTCTTTTTTCGGTGTGCCAAGACCCACAGTAACAACATAATCACCAGCACCGATAGATGCACCAGACTGGACCGGCAATGTAGCCTGCTTCTCTGGGAACATGCCACGACTTGAGAGCCTAGCATGAATTGAATCCACTCGATTTTGGTCTCGAAGGAAGATTTCCATGTTAGAAGGAGCGTCTGCTCCTTTCTCTTGATTCACTATACCAATGCATGGGCCATGCCTGTGCACCACTTCCAGGGATAAACTGTCTGAAACTGAAATGCATAAACCTTGAATTAGTGTGATTACATGTAGGAATCATTTTATTGAAAATAAAAAGATAAAACTTGTATAAAATAAATATTAAATTTCAAAGTTCATTTTAAACTTTAAGGGAGTACTGTGACTCCCACTTGCACCCCTCATTCTGCCCCAGCTTATTTGACTACAAAAAGAGAAAGTTTATACTAAAATGTCTTATTAACAATAATAACATGTAATCGAATGATTTTATACAACTTTTATGTGACAAGTAAATTATTTATAAAATATCATTCGTGGCTCGCCATAGCAGTTAGAAAGATTTTATGCATGACTTTTGTATTTGTTCAGAGGGTTTTTATAAAATAAAAAAGGATAAAGCTTTTGAAGTGAGTCTTCTAGAGTATGATCGCGTGAGTTTGGTTGTAGTTATTTTTAAAATATTTTTTATTTAAAAATATATTAAAATAATATTTTTTATTTTTTAAAAATTATTTTTAGAATTAGTATATTAAAATAACTAAAAATATCAAAAAAAATATTAATTTGAAGTAAACAAAAAAAAATTAATTTTTTTTAAAAATACTTTTAAAACATAAAAACAAACAAAGTTATATGATTTTCAATTCTTCTTTTTATCTTTTTAAATTAAGAGTGTGTGTGGTAAATAATGTACAATGCTTTTGAAAATATATTTTTTTAATTAAAAATATATTAAAATAATATTGTATTTTTATTTTTGACATCAACATATCAAAACCATTAAAAAAATTATAAAAATATAATTTTAAATAAAAAAACACTTTTAAAATAAGTTGAATTACGTTATGAAATGAAGTCCAAACGACAAACCAAAACAAGAATTTAGATATTCATGTCGTATCATTCAAAGAATCATTTTGCATGTGCATCGAATCTAAATAAAAAATCGTGATTAAACCAACATAGGATCAACCAAGATGAATATATATAATTAATAAACATGAATCAAGATAAGATTGCTCGAATGGTGATTAAACCTTTAGAGGAGTGGCTGCAAGCAGTTGTTGGCAGAAGAGAATTGACTTTAACAATATGAAGATTTCTTTTCGTAGCCTCATTTTCTTCAACAGCATAACCCTTTTCCAAAGAGAATAGAAGAAGAAAAACATTCAGAAGAGAGATGGAACAAATTGGGGTGGCCATTGGAAACAAAGTAGCTTAAGTCTCGTAGTTGTGTTTTGCCACAACTCATAAGCTTACTGGGGCCTTATATACTATAAAAGCATTTAATATTTAAATAAAATGTAACGCAATAAATCAAGTCTTGGCCAACGATAACTTTTCTAGCTTAATTGGGCTTTGCTTTGAAACCACTAATTAATTAAAGCATTTAATATTTAAATACTCCTTTCTGGTGCTGTCCATGATCAAACAAACAGATTTCAGTACCAAAAAAGTAAGCTTCATTCATGTATACATGCAATTGCGGGCTCGAAATTGACTGAATACTAAGGAGCGATCAGAGGTTATTTTAAAATTACTTTTCACATTAACCAAGAATTGGGTAGGCTGTAATTTTTATATTGAAAAGTCAGGTGGTTGATTGAAAAAACATCCAAATTAATTTTGAGGTGGCAATTATAATTTACTTAAGGATTTTTAATTTTTATATTGAAAAGTCAGGTGGTTGATTGAAAAAACATCCAAATTTTGAGGTTGCAATTATAATTTACTTAAGGATTTCCGATCGAATATCCTGGAAAATAACCTCCGAAATATATAAGAATATATCTATATTCCTATATTTTTTTTAAAAAAAACCAGTATTATTTTGAAAGCATTCTTAAGAATTAAGAATATATCTATATTCCTATATTTTTTAAAAAAAAACCAGAAATAATACTCATAAATTCTTAATTTGAAAGCATTCTTAAGAATTCTATTATTTTGAAAGCATTCTTAAGAATTTCTTGACCGGCCTGTTTAATTTTAAAAACAAACCGTTCCCCTGGTGAAATTCAGACATTTTGTCTATGGTGGCCATATACATTTGTAAATATTTATATATAGCCCTGCATATTATATATATAAGTGTTCACACTAATTTTAGCTAAATTAAATATGTATACAAATAACCATTAGTTAATGAAATAATAAATAAAAAATTATGTACATTATATAATTAATTAAATAAATTAAAAGAGTCAATTTTTAATTAATGGTAACTAATAAAATAAAAGAAGGATGTGAATGAAAAAAAGTTTACTTAACATACATTTTGTGAAAGTAAAAAACAATTACTAAATTAAAAAAATAAAAAAAAAAAACAAAATTGAGGGATTCACTGTACATGTAATCACTAGTATTTTCACCTCAAATTTAATATTTTTTTATAATATAGCACAAAAATCCTTCAAATGAATTAGAACGGAGTCCTTCGTAAAAAGATGAGTTCAAGATGTCCATAATTTTGGGTGATGACAATCTTGTAAAAGAAAAATACATTTATCAAGCTCAGGTGCGCCACTAGCATCCCATTTCAGTGGATGGAGACCAGTAGTTTTTATTAATTAATAGATCTCCATCAGAGAAGTTTCTTCACCATCTCCATTTACCTAAACAAAGATAAAAGAAATTAATTTCGAGCACTCTTAATGGGATACTACTATTCTTCACGTACATTGTACATCCACTGTCACCCACTAACTACTACTAGAATCTATACATAATATATATCTATTGATATCATTCAGTATATTTGTTTTTGTATTTCAAAAATAATTTTTTTAATTTTTTTTATTTTAAACTAATATTTTTTTATTTTTTTATATTATTTTAATATATTAATATCAAAAATAATTTTTAAATAATAAAAAATTATTATAATATATTTCTGAATAGAAAACACTTGACACTTTCAAATACTCCATGGTCAAATAATCAAATCAGCACCAAAGAAATCAAAGATGAAGACTCCAAGTCAAAGCAAACAAAATTAAGATTATTGGCAAAGTGCCAAATGGCCCACGTCAATGATAAGACAAATACCCACTTATTCTTGAGGTGGAAGACTTGAGTTCGATGGTAAAGGGAAATCATGATTTTAGATCTTGAAATTTGAAGACATTCTATATATTTAATGAGGCACCCATGACTTCCATTGGAGATGTGAAGCACAAAACTGAACATGAAACTCTTTAAACTCTGAGCACAATTTGCACATGGAACCATTAATTAAGCGCACTTCCTTGGTAACTAATTAAGCTTCTAGAGTGAATCATCTTTTTTAGCCGATTATAAGAGAAACAATACGGGAAAATATATTTATCTGATGATTAACTTTTGCTTGTTTTTTAAGATTACACACGTATATGTTTTCAGCAAAACCAAGTTCTAAACCAAACATTTTCTTTTAAAATTTGAAACAATAGCTACTTAATTTAAAATTAATTAATAAAAGCCGTTCTTATTAATATTCTCAAAATCTAATTAAATAGAAATATTTTAGAGAGAGAGATAGAGATTGCATTGATAGCCAGAGTATCCAAATTCCATATAAATTAAGTTATTGTTTTTTTTCTATTTTCAAAATTTCAAAGAATCTAGCTAGTAGTTCTTAAAAGCGATATAGATATGTCATAGCTGATGATCTCCATGTACAGCTGGCGTAAGGTGAATGAGAACCTTGAGCAAAATTATAAATGAGATCTTTTAAAATATTTAAGAAATATTTATTTTTTATTTTTTTATGTATAATCTTTATATTGTACTTGAAATCTTTTATTAAGAGAAGATAATTTTTATTTTAAAAAGTATATTAACAAATATATCTTATTTATTCTTAGAACCTTTTATTAAATAAAATCTTTGAGCTCTTATCAGATATTGTCTCAAATAACCTTTAGTTTAATCTGACTTTGTCTCAATAAAAGATCATCATTTGTGATTTATGAAAGCACATAGCAGGTTATGATCTTGGTCATGAAAGCTTATTGTTTGATGACTGTGAAACCATTCTTTCTAATTTACTTTATATATATATATATATTGTTTAGTATACTTATGTTGAAGTATTAAGAATATAAAACAAAGGCAAATTGCATTAATATCTTCATGAATGTATTATTTAGTAAGGTTTCAGTATATGGTTTATATTATTTTTTAATATATTTTTTTTAAATGAAAGTACTTTGGGCTTGAAACTTGTAAATGTGTATATTATTTTTTACTTGATTTTTATCAAATAAATATGCATGGTAAAATTTGAACTTGTGATAATTTGATAATTAAGGTTCTGATACTATATCAAAAAATTATCTCAATCTAAAAATTTAAATGATTAAATAAAGTTTTAGAATATAATTTATATTATTCTTTATACTCTTAAATGACTATAGAAAAATGGCATAGCAAGTGCCTCAAGGAAGGTAAAAGAGCTCGACTACTTGTTTGTGTGCAAAACATATTCTCTTCAATCCATTTTTATTAAAATCAAAATTAAAGCAGAATTAATTTTGGTGATTATTAAAATAAATTCCCATCACTTTACCTTAGTCACCCTCCATAAAAATAAAAATAAAAATAAACAAAAAACTGACAATGTTTTTTTTCTTTTTGCCTAAAAACAATGGTTTTTTGCCTTTGAAAACAAACTATTTAGGAAGAGAAAGATTATTGTGTAGACCATTTATTTATATACCGAAAAAAACATTTTTTTTTTGTGAGTCGAATAATTATTCTACAATAAACCCAATTTAGGCTTATAGTCCTAGGATTCCAGACCTGTGTTTATATTAAATAAATGCATGTGACATGAACCTAAAACCCACTTAGACTACGAGTGATAATATATATATATATATATATATATATATATATATCTTTTAATTTTTTAAGTTTTTATTATATGTCAGTAAAGGATTTTTTATAATTAATTTGTTATTTACTTATAATTTATCTTAAATAAGTTAATATTCTATATTAAAGTATTTTATTTGGAGAATAATTTTCATACAAAACGAGTAGGAGCGTGAAAAATGACCAATTTTTTTTTTTTAGGAAAAAGAAGAAAAGGGAAAAGAGAGTTAAAAAGAGTGGAAGTTCCTTTACAGGAGAGCCATGTCCTGTAGTCACAGTATAAAGTAATCATGGTGTCCAGTTTCATCCATAGTGCGTAGACCCAATATTGTTTCCATTCCAACCTTAATTTGCTTGTGATGGCAGAGGCAACTTCCAGCCTCACATCCCTACCAATGGATACATTGAATGGCCCTGAGTCCCTCGACCTTGAATATTGTTTTTTCATGGAGGAGGAAAACGATCTGTTAGTCACTCGGAGGAATCATTAATTTGCTATTGGCGCACTTAGATTTGGTATGGCAAAAGATAAGATTGCGTTCTTGTATTGGAGGAAAAACTTTTTGCTATAGTCGACTTTGATTCTGATTGAATCGAGCAACCTTTCACCTTGTAATATCATAATCGAGCAACCTTTCACCTTTGATTCTGATTGAATTCCGGTGATTATTGCTATTAGTGGAAGTTTAGAGGATGTGTAGGTTTTAATGTTGTGTTGCAGAACACGTAAAATGACTACATGAACTTGTATATTTCAGTAAGATTTTTAGTTGCTAAGTTAGTAAAAAAATAATAATAATTAAACATTATTATACGAAATTTGAGATAACTTATTGATTTAATATAGTCTATATACCTCTATACATGTATTTCATATAATCATGAATAGTAAGATAAAATGTTCGTTATTATTCATAATTAATTTTCCTGATTTTGAATATATTAATGATAAAAAAAACTGCAAGTTTGCTTCAGATGAAAAGTATGTTTTTTTTATATTTATTAATATAAGGGAAGTAATAATACCCAGAACATTGCATAGGTATATCAAGGTAAACATGTACTCCTAACAATTTTATTATTTTAAAATAATAAGACTATTTTTTATAATTTAAAAAAGAAGAAGCAATATTTCATCTAAAAATGCTTTTCGAAGTAGAATCTAATAAACGGAATCAGATGTTACTGGCTTGTTTTTTGTGCTAGTTTGCCTTTCTTGATCTACAATATGTTCACATACATTCGAGGCTGCTGTTTTATTAACTTTCTAAATTTCAATAGTTCTTTGATTTATAAGAAAAGGAATGGTAAAAGCTAATGGATGGATTACTTGTTAATCATAACCTAAACAAATTTATTATTTTCCGTTTTTGTTTTCATTATTACAAATAGTACTAAATCTATATTTAATTAACAATTTAATCAGTATCCTTGATTAAATTTTCAAATAACTTTAACGACATATTTCTTGTTTATTCCTAACAAACAAGAAATTGTCTATATAGTTACTCATCATGAAGTTAGTAAACCATATAACAATTAATGAAGAGCATGAGAAATTGGTGTATCAACTTCGTGGCACCTCGATAAATGATGAACATGAACAGGGAATCCCCCAAGATTGAGGGAAAAAATAATTGTATATCGTGAAAAATTGAAGTTACCACTTAATAATTAAAAAAAATAAAGAATCTTAAAATATATTATAATGATTTCAGAGATTTAGATAAAAAATTAATTGTATTTAAGAAAAGAATTACATCACTTTTACAATATTATTTTTATGAAAATTTATCTTTACTAAGTTATATATATATATATATATATATATAATTCCAACCCCTATTATTCATGCCTCTTCTTAGAAAAAACTAAACAGGTTTTTTGAGATATTTTAAAGTTTAATTTTTTTTATTATTATCATCATTATTTTTTTTTTTTTATTATTATTATCATTATTATTATCATCATTATTTTTTTACTAGTTTAAGATTTCAACGTTCTAATCTTCATCATTCACACTATAAGATCTATAAATTCAAGTAACTAAAAGGGTGTTTATTTGATAAAAAATGGTTTTTTAAAAATTACTTTCTAAATTTTTCTGTATTTGTTTATCATTAGAAAAGTTAGTCAATAAAAAACATTTTCTAGTTAAAGAAAAATTTAGCTTAATTTCTAGAAAAGTGATTTTCTAAAAAATTTAGACGGAAAATATTTTCTGGAAATTGTGAAAAATTTAAAAATATCATATTATTTATTGATTATATCAAATTTGATCCTCAAAACTTTTGATTGCTATATATATATATATATTTGAATATTTATTTTTTAATTTCATCCCTTAAAATTTAATTTTTATATTAAATTTTGGTCCTCATTTTTATAATTGTTATTTGCTTTTTCTTTATTATTTTTTAATTGAAATTTTTTTATTTATCAAATTGATTATCATTCTTTTGCTACTTATTTTATTTGAAATAATTTATGAAATGGTTATTATTATTATTTTAATTTCTTTATCTTTTAATTTTTTTATTTATTAGATTTGATCTCTATTATTTTGATTATTATTTATTTTATTTGAGATAAATTATTAAATTATATATTTTTTAATTTCATTTTGATTCAACATTTTAATTTATAAGATTTGTTGCTCATTATTTTAATAAACTTGAAAAAAATAAAATATTAATAAGTTATTTTCCAGCTCATTTTCTATGACATAACCAAATACTAGAAAATATTTTCCAATTTATTTTTCATTACATTACCAAATATCAAAAAATAATTTACTTTCTCAGAATTCACTAAAAAAAACTATTTTCTTGCAAATAAATAGGACCTAAATATTAATATCAAGTATTCTATTTATTGATTATTAAAATTTTAATTTATCGTTGATTTTGAATCTCATGTTTGTTAATTGTTATATAGTTCCTATTGTTTATTTTAGATATCAAATTGATGAATAGCTCTCCGAAACATGGTGTTTATTAATGGACAGAAAAATCCAGGCTTCGCCTCCAGCTAGTTAGTTATTAGGTAACATTTAATAAATGATTTTATATTAATTTTATAATTATTTATCTATTTCATTGGAAAAATATAAGTGATATAATCGAATTTATAACCACTTAATAAATAGATTTTATATAAAAAAATATATAATCATTAAATTGATTAAAAAGATTTCATGGATAGATTTATACTAACTCCAACACCATTAATTAGATTTCCCTAGCTATCAACACCTTATTAGATTTCTCTATTTTATTATAATTTATAATAACAGCTTCATATTTTAAATGAAGTATTGATTAATTTCCTATCCAAAACCAACCTTTATTTAGTAGTTAATTAATTGTCATAAGAGTAGCTTTTTATTGGACTTGCTTATAATTAAACCAGTAAATTGGTAAATAAATTTAATTTCTAAATAAAAAATACACTCGAAAATATAACACACACACACATATATATATATATATAAAAGTTGTTTATTAGTTACTACAATTTCATTAAACAGGACATTGCCTCCAGTGATCTCAATATATCATATTGTTCATGCTTCATTGGCACCAGCCTAGACATTTTAATTATAAGCTTGCTAAAATTTATCGACAGAAAACTTAAATAATAATATATAAACAAAAGGTCAAACACGAGTTCCACGTCGGTGCCCATTTTTGACAAATCCTGGTCTTCAAGCTCCTTGTTCGAGAATTTTTCAGTCTCGAATCACTTGATAATGAGGGAGACTGTCCCCACTTTATGCAGCGAGACCATCATTTCGAATGGAGAAAACATGTTGCCTTTCTCGAGAACCTAGAATGGCCGCTGCTTTTGTGGGATAAATTCGCCAATTATCACACAAAATGCAAATAAACGGTGAGTTGACACATGATAGGAAAGTTTCGATGAAATATCATAGTTTGAAAATTTTATAGTTGTAAACCGTCACATTTCACTAATATTATGGTTCAAAATATAATATTCGATAAAATATCATGATTATAAACAATAACATTAATTATAATTTTGTTCTGGTTACCCCCATGATATATAATCAAATATCATGGAATTACAGCATCAATTAAAGTAAATTATTTTGATTATTTTCTAGTTTTTAAAATCTTTTGTGTTTTGAGCCTGAAAAGAGGGATCATAAGTATATTGACACAACAATTCTACATTTGCTTAATAAATTCTATTCTTGAGTTTACAAGTCGAATAAAAATATATATTTTAATGTATAAAATATATTTAAAAAAATTCATAAAATCATAGTTTTGTTAATTTAAAATTTATTTTATTTTATGATTTTAGAAAGTTATAAATTTTATAATTTAACAAAAAATTAGACAAAGTAAGTTTCTTTTATACAAGAACTATATTCAAGATTTGTCATGCTTTAAAAAACCTACTAAAAAACAATAATAATTTCAATTAACAAATTCTAACTAAACTCAATAAATATTTTATAACCACAATAGCCCTGAGAATGCAAAAACAAAATTTATATACATGCAAAATGAATAAAAAATAATTAAGTATTACAATATTTAAGTAAGTTAAATCCCAAAATATATAAATATAACTTATCTATCTAAACTCAATAATAATTTTATAATAATTTCAATCAACAAATTCTAACTAAATTTTATAAATATTTTATAACCACAAGTAGCCCCAAGAATGCAAAAACAAAACTTATATACATACAAAATGAATAAAAAATAATTAAGCATTACAATATTTAAGTAAGTTAAATCCCAAAATATATAAATATAACTTATTTATCTATCTATGTCAATATTGTCTACTAAATGAATTGGGCTAATCAGTAGCATGATTGGATCCAACTCATGCACCTTCTTGAATGGCCTCGTCCTTTGCCATGTATTTAGGTGGAGGAATTTGCTTGAGATCCGGAGTACTAACTCGATGTATGATACTCTTATACCAAATTATATACTTTTTATTTGTAATCATAATATGTATCTTTGTAAATATCTTTTTCTTATGTGAATTCTATTGTAATACATAAACTCCGTGTCGACTTAACCAATTATAATTATCATTTTTAGCTAATGGTCATGGCATGTAATGCATCACTTTTGTCCGTGTTGACTGAGATGTCCTATCTATAATCGAACTGTTGCATTATTTTGTCTGAGCAATGTAACTCAATCATCTAAAAAATATCAATGCAACCATTGATATTTATTTGTCCATGTCCATCCCATTAGTACAAATAGTCAAAGTAACCATCAATCTTAAGTTGTTGTGCTTCTAAAATGTGATATCTACTACATATCATGCTTTCAAAGGGTGACAATATTAAAAATATATTATTTTGTCAAATATTTTTTAAATGATGTTATTTCATTAATTTTTTTATATTTATGATGCTATTTTTTAAAATATTAGAGAATAATATAAATTATATTCTAAGATTTTATTTAACAGTTTAAGCTATTTAGTTAAAATAATTATTCGATATGGTATCGAAGCCTTGATGACCATGCGATCACGGATTCGAATTTCATTATCCTTATTTATTTGATAAAAATTAAATATAAAATAATATAAATATATGCAAATTTCAAGTTTAATTTTTTTTTTAAAAAAAATATATTAAAAAATAATATAAATTATATCTTTAAATTTCATTTAACAATTTAAATTATTAAATTAAAATGTTTGTTTGACATTTAAAAAAAAGTTTTTGTGCTGGCTTTCTTTTTTTCATCGTGTGAATATGTTCAACGGAGAGAACAGGTAAAGACAGCAAGAAGGACAGCAAGGAAATCAGAGAAACAAAATAGAAAAAGTGGTAATGAGAACACAAAAATGGTAATGAGAAAGAGCCAGTCCTCGACTACTTATCAATCTGGATCATCGCGTGAGAAAATGCGGCAATGAGAACACAAAAATCAATCGGAGCCCACAGCTGGAGAACTGATCCGAAGTTGGGACCGATTTGTTGTTCGAACTCGAAAGTGATGGAAGGTGTAAGAAATATTGTTTTTTAAAATATTTTAAAATAGTATTTTTTTTCTTTTTTATATTAAAATAATAATAAAAATATCAATTTAAAACTAAAAATATTAAAAGATCTTCTAATCATCCACCGCGGTACCAAATAGTTTCTGTCTGATCTGTGATGTTGATTTTCAAATATATTACCTTTCTAAATAATCTATATGTGGACATGGGGTGCTGCTTTTGTGTTTCTTTTTTGTATTCATCGTATTTTGGAGCTCCTCCCTTGCTTTTATTATTAGCTCCTCCATTCAAAAATGGAGGGGCCTCACAACCAACCTTCATTCACATGCACTATTATGCTTGTGATAATTTGATTGTTTGATAATATGCCTTCCCTGCTTTATTATGCTTCTTCGCTTGGTCATCAATGAAAGGCCGTACAAAAAAGAATTTGTTGCTATTACAAAAATATAATAATATTTTTTGATAACAAATTCATACTCTAAATATAATTATAATTATTTAAAAATAAAAGTTTAATTAATTTTTCTTTTAGAAAAAAACCTCATAAAGCACCTAGGCAGCCCTTGGCCCAAAGGAAAAAAAGAGAGGCTAGGCATGCATTTTTCTTACTCTTTTTTTCCCCCTAAATTAAGCAGATAATAAAAAAAAGGATATTTTTGTATTAATATCAAATTCAACCCTTAAAATTTTAATTATCTTCAAAGAAAAAAATTGGATATTATTCTGTCAAATCATCAACAACTAATTAACATTAAAAGGTTTTATTGTTTTGAGACCAAGAATCTAATAGCAAACTAATTGAAACTAATTTCCAGTCTCGAATCTAGTCAATGCAATGTGTAAGGAAGACAAATGCTTCAGGATAAGGGGCGGAGCAAGGAAAAAAAATAAAATTAATAAAATTAAAAACTTATTTTAAAAAAATTAAAATTTAAAAAAAATTAAAAAAATATTTTCTTACCGGGACCAGGACACTGCTTCTATTCAGGATGAGAACAAACAAATAAAAGAGGAAACATTATTCCAATTCACATTATTTCCTTTTACAATCCATAATGTTTCTGGGACTCTTTGTATTTTTTTTTATAAGGAAGGTATATATAGAAAAATAATTTTAAAAAGAAAAGTTTGAGATTAGAAGTAGATGACACTAAAAAGGTTTTTTTTTTCTTTTTTTGGGGTTTTTGTTTTGTTTTGTTTTTTATTTTGTAATTAGATCAAGGATTGTATCTAATTTCAATGTAAAATGTCGAAACTACACAATATCTATAGAGCAAAAATTATTACAAGAGTTAGACTCATCATGAGCTCACATTCACACAGAATATTGAGTTTACAATATTTTATAATCGCAATCCAATATAATTTTTATATGAGTAGAATAATAGTGAGTCTAACTCATGCAAAAATTTCTCCTCCTTCATGAGCTTGTACACATTTTTGAAGAATATTTTTAATTCTGAACCATTAGATCATAAGTTTATTTTTTATTTATAGGAACCTCTCCTACTTTACTTTTTCAACAAATGTAACATTCATCACTTGCATTGATACTCAACACAGACATTTAAAGAGTATTGAAAAATATATGTTTAAAAAAAAATATCATAACAATATGTTTGTAAAAAAACTAAGTTACACGACGTATCTCTCTGATTCTGGCATTTAATGTTTGTATTTATGTCATGGTGTTATGTGTTTTTCAGATAATTATCTTAATTTAAAAGTTTTAATTAAGATTTATTATTATCTTGTATTAAATTTTTATTATTAATTTAATTTTAAAAAATAAATGGTAATATTCAATTTTACTCATGATGACTGTTAAGCGGACATGCCACATGATGGTGTTGGTTTGTTTTTTCTAAATAAAAAAAACATATTTTCAAAAGTAATGTTAACTATAATTCTAAACACTGCTAAAAAAAGATATTAGCATAAAGCATGTATTAAATTAAGAGGATACTTGAAGTATATTATTATTTGTTTTTTAAAATGTTTTTAACTAATAAATATATTAAAATAATAATATTTTTTAAAAAATATTATTGATATTAGTACATTAAAATGATATGAAAATATTAAAAAATATTAATTTAAAATAAAAAATTTAATTTTTTTAAAAATATTTTTAAAACATATAAATAAGTAGACTCTAAAATTAAAAGGGTTGAAGCCAAGTGTCAAGATCAACAACCATATATATTTCTACTCGTTAAAAAAAATATTTCATGTTTAATCAAATTAATTTGTGCACATGGAGATAATTTCATCATTGTTTATTTATTTTTTTTAAAAAATCTATACTATCTAGGTTATAATTAACTCGTTGTGCATGTATAAATAGGTGTACCTGCATCGAGAGAGGCATAATAATTGTTTAAGAGAAGAATATTTGTTTCCCATTGGCGCTCCCATGTCTTCTAAATCACTAATTTCTTTTGTGATTTATGGTTTTCTTCTTCTTTCCCCTTGTAACTCTTTGAAGGACAATCCCGATGAAGGAACGAGAGAATATTTTCATTCTCTCAAAATCAATTCTCTCCCATTATCAGAAGTCTGCAAGGAATCTTCCAAAGGTATTATAGTTCTTGATTCAAAATAAGCACATGGCCTCCTTCTTCTTACCACTATTTTTGAAGAAATTGTTCGCATTTTGTTTGGGACTGTGAAGGACAATGTAGAGAGAGAGGATTGCCCTTGATATGTTCTTAAGGTAATTGCTTTGTGTTTCAGCTCTCAACGAGGGTTCATCATCCCTAAAATTAGTACACAGGTTCGGTCCATGCAATCCACACAGAACATCAACTGCTCCAGCATCATCCTTCAACGAAATCCTCCGTCGAGACAAACTTCGAGTGGACTCAATTATTCAGGCCAGGCGTTCATTGAACTTGACCGGCAGTGTTGAGCACATGAAGAGTAGTGTCCCGTTCTATGGTCTATCCAAAATCACTGCAAGTGACTATATTGTCAACGTTGGAATCGGCACGCCCAAGAAGGAAATGCCACTTATATTTGACACAGGCAGTGGTCTCATTTGGACTCAATGTAAGCCATGCAAGACTTGCTATCCAAAAGTGCCTGTGTTCGATCCAACCAAGTCAGCTTCATTCAAAGGCCTTCCATGTTCCTCAAAGCTATGCCAATCAATCGGGCAAGGTAAATATTATTATTTTGACATGCATTAAAAGTTTTAATTAATTGGCTGATTAAAAATATTATTGACACAAAAATGAGATAAATTAAACCTTAAAAAAAATAAAATTTCAAGACATCTATTTTCAATGTTGCGGATAAAGGATGCTCCTCTTCGAAGTGCACCTACGAAAGTGCATATGTAGACAACAGCAGCTCCACAGGAACTTGGGCCACCGAAACAATATCCTTTAGCCATTTAAAGTACGACTTCAAGAACATTTTGATTGGATGCAGCGATCAAGTATCTGGTGATTCAGATGGAGAATCTGGTATAATGGGACTAAACCGCGAGCCTATATCTTTTGCATCACAAACTGCTAATATATACAACAAACTCTTCTCTTATTGTATACCGTCAACTCCTGGCTCAACTGGTCATCTTACTTTCGGCGGCGAAGTGTCGAACGATGTGAGATTCTCCCCAGTATCTAAAACAGCACCATCTTCGGACTACGACATCAAAATGACTGGAATTAGTGTTGGAGGCCGTAAACTATTAATAGATGCATCGGCTTTTAAGATTGCTAGCACCATCGACTCCGGTGCAGTGCTCACTCGGCTGAGAAATGTTGAAAGGTTATCCTTTGTCGGCCCAAGATATCTTTCTAGACACATGCTATGACTTCAGTAATTATAGCACGGTTGCAATACCTTCGATTAGTGTGTTCTTCAAAGGTGGCGTAGAGATGGATATCGATGTTTCGGGGATCATGTTGCAATTTCCAGCAGGGAGCAAGGTGTACTGCTTGGCATTTGCAGAATTGGATGACGAAGTTTCAATCTTTGGGAATTTTCAGCAAAAGACTTACACTATAGTCTTTGATGGTGCGAAGGAAAGGATTGGGTTTGCCCCCGGTGGCTGTGACTAAAATGGAAAAAAAATAATCTTGGAGCACTAGCTCTAAATTATAATATACCAATAAAATGGTTTGATTTTATATTTTCTTTTTGTTGTTCTCTTAAAACATTCACTAACAAACCTTTTAATTTTATTAAAATTAATATTCTCTAAAAAAAAAATTGGTATTTTAAAAAAGTAAATATGTACATTTGTTAAGTAAATAAATAAATAGTAGAAAACAGATGTACATTTTTTTTTATCAAAAAAAGATCGATTTATATTTTTTTTTCTCAGAGAATGTCTACATGGGTGTGTTCTCTTTTTAACCATCATGAAAAGTAGGTAAAGAAGATAGTACTACAT
The DNA here is from genome assembly GCF_000495115.2 of Populus euphratica. NCBI lineage: Eukaryota > Viridiplantae > Streptophyta > Magnoliopsida > Malpighiales > Salicaceae > Populus > Populus euphratica. Next base: position 1,040,247 of record NW_011499912.1, on the reverse strand, counting down.
TTCTCACCTCCTAGCAATGCCACCAATTCTATTTCGGGTGATTGATTATGTTTCCTCAACTCAATCACTATGTTTTCATTATTGTATTCAACGGAGTTAAAGATGTAATATTTTTTTTTAATTCAACTAATAGCTTGTTTAATATTATGATAATGAATAATATTATTTTTTTAAATATTTTTTTATTTAAAAATATATTGAAGTAATATTTTTATTTTTTAAAATTTATTTTTATATCAAAACTAACTAAAAACATAAAAAAAAATTAATCTTAAACACAAAAACAATTTAATTTTACATGTCAACTTATCTGCAGACTACTTAACCACCACTCACAAGCATACGATTTAAGATTGTCAATTCTCAATTCTGTTCTGATAAGTATTTTATTTTTCAATTGAAATAAAATGTTTTGATTTTATAGTATTTTGGTATATTGTTTCAGAGTCAACAAACATAATTTAAATTCAAAATAAATTAATTATAAATTATGCAATACAAATATAATATTAAACAAATATAATTTTGAAATTTAAAATATTTTTAAATAGTCAAAATTAAATAGAATTTTAACTTAAAGTAATTTAATTTAAATAAAATATCAATTTGATTTAATAGCTTTTCAAGTCCAAAATGGAACATATGAAATGAAACTTGAACATGTGAGTTGAAATTTATTTGAAAAATTGGGAATAGACTGAGATTTAAAATAAATAAAAAATATTTTATTTTTGAAATTAATATTAAATATTTTAATTATTTTAAATAAAACAAAACAGAATTAACAATCTTATTTAGGTCACGTATGATTGACCAAAGCTTGCTAAAGAAATATCCTGTCCACTTATGTTTCGTCTTTTCCTTTTAATTCCTTGAGCTACACATATCCCCAAAACTTCCTTCCTCTGTTCATTTCATTTGGCAAAAAGTGAAATATTGCATAATTTTTTTAACTTCAAGTGAAATTAAGGCTAAATTCAAAAAAATTCCCCCTCTCAACTCAAGCGAAAAAACAAATACCTCTTGAACTAAAAAATCTCTGATCTTTATACCAAACAATATGATTTTTCGAATACAGCCTGTTACCAGAGAAATTGAAGAAAAACCCCCATAGAAATCGACCATTTCCCTTTTTTTTCCTCTACCAACTTAAGAAAATATATTCACTGATACAGAAAAAGAATTGAAATGATTTTTAAGGGTTTTTTTTCTCTTAAATTTCTCGATAAAACTCTAATAGAGAGACATTTTAAGAAAACCATGATATTTAAGATGATACATCAAAGATTTGTTTTTTCAATCAAGCTCAAGAAGCTTTTTACAATTTAGCTCAAAGTGGGATCTTTTTACTTGTACCCATCATGAGCTATGATTCATGGCTGGTTTTTCTTCCACCCAAAGGAAAAATCGAAAGAAAGAGATGGATAGCTGGTGCTCTATTCGTTGCATTCTTTTCTGTTTCCGGGAACCATTTTCCTTTTAATTCCGTCCTATAGACACCACCACGAGGTCCACGACCACAAGGAAGTGAGATTTGCGCAAATATCTTGTTAATTAGCACTTAAAAAAATTTAACAAATAACATAGTTTGAAAAGCAATTTGTGAAATAACATGTATATGTTATGATTAATAAATACTAAATTTAAGTTTGTTATTATTACAAATAGCAACATTTAAAAACAAAATTGAATACATGAAAAGAGAAGGGAAAAAGAAAAACTTTAAAAACAAATCAAAGCTTCAATGAAAACACATAGCTGGTGCTGTTATTTTTTTGGATTCCAAAAAAAAATAAAAAAATATATCTAAAAATATTTGAAAGAAATTCAAAAAAATAATATAAGTGAGAAAATGTGCTGGAA
>NW_011499912.1:994616-1038349 GCF_000495115.2 Populus euphratica | reverse complement strand
GAATGCCGAAAAAATATTAAAATTGGTTAAAGAGGTTCAAAAGTACAAAATGTTGAAATTTGACAGCTTATCGTTAATTGATAAGAGTCTTGTTGATAAAAAAAATTTAATTTTAAAAAATTATATTTAAAATTAAATGTTTACAAACTCAATTAAATTTTATCTAAGATTTAATTGAATTTATAGAGGACTTGATTGCAAGAACAATTGATTTCTAAGCCAATTTAGGCTTTTATTGAAAGAAATTAAAGTTATGGGTCCAATTATAATTTTAAAGAGTTGATTTGACCAAATCAGGGGTTTAATTGTATAATTATTGAAGTTTGATGGCTAATTAGAAATTTAATTGACACAATCTAAAATCATGGACCAAACCATAAAAGGCGCCAAAATTAAAGGTTCCAATTATAATTTTGTTGGGGGTCTGATTACCAAACTGCGAGAACTTCAATGGCCAAATCAGAAAAACCCAAGCGGCACCGTTTCCACCATTCACTGTCTTCAAACAGCTGTGAATCTGTGACGATAATGGAAGGAGACGTTAGCAACGATAATGGAGCTATTCTTGAATCAATGGGGTGTGTATCGCGACTGACATCCCTCGCCAACGTGATGCACGCCAGCTTACCAAAAATGCTTGCGTCCTCTGGCTATAAAAGCCAGAGGGGGAGCCGAACCCGAGGAGAGGAGAAGAGGAGGACAGAGGAAAGAAAAGGAAGAAAAGAGAGAGGGGGGGAATGTAAGAAACGAAACTAGGCAGAGAAGGGGAAGAACTGGGCAACACAGGGAGAGGAAAATAGAGGAGAGGGTGAGCATAAAAAACGAAAAATGCAGAGACGAAACAGAGAGAGCACAGGAGAGAAAGGGAGGGAATATAGAGGAGAAGAGAGTAAAAAAAAAAAAAACAGAAGAGTAATGGTGGAGATTACAGAGGGGAACAGAGGATGAAGAGGGGAGAAACAGTGGCGTATCTGCAATGGGGAAGACAAAGAAAAACAGTAGCGTCACCGGGCTTCCCAGCCACCACCACCGTGAACGACCGTGCCCCCATTCTAGGTAACACTCTTCTCCTTCTTCTCGTCTTCCTGTTTGGTCTCTTGTATGCATACCGTGTGCTGCTCAGGTTTCTGCAGCAAGGAAGATAATTAACCGGTTACTGTGCATGAGCACAGCAACCGGCTAATTATAATTAGCTAAACCGTATTGTTCCACGCCTAAACGTGCATGGCTTGTTTTTGGTCACTGGCCAAGGGCCAGTGACCAAGCTGGGCTAGCTAGGTCCGGCCCGGCCCAGCTATACAGATGGCTGGTCCAGCGTGGCCATATGGGCCAGGTTGGGCCTAGGCTGAAAATAAAAAAAATTCTTTAAAAAAAATGTGATTTTTTTGCAAATATTTTATTGTATTTTGATCAATATTGATTTGTATTTTTATATTGTAAGGATACAAATCTAATATTAAAATATTTAACTTTCATCAAAACATTAAAACAAAATTATTTTCATACATACGGCCAAATCTCTCAAAAATAAATAAAAAAACCATATTGTATTTTCATATAACAAAGAAAATTTTAAAAATATGTATTAGCATGCATTTTAACTTTAATAATCAGTTTATTAAAGTCACGAGAACTAGGTCAATATTTCAAAAAAAATTTAAAAAATATTTTGTTTTCTTTTAATATTTAGGGTTACAACCTTATATATAAGATGTATTCCAGATATTTTTTTTTGTTGACGTTAGAATTACCCGATAAGATAAGGATCTCCTTATCGAAAAAGACTTTTCTTAAACCATAGATGAACCAACAACTAAAAAACACAACAAGACCTTAGATTTATCAGACAATAAAACAATGCAGCTTACCTTAAAGAGGGTGTATTTAGGGTGCTAATACCTTTCATTTACGCAATCAGTCTCCGTACCTGATCTCTGAGACCAATTAAGGTTCCTAGTAATTAAAATACTAAGTGACAACTTCCATTCTATTTTTCCACTAATAAAAGATAATAATTCTTTCTCTCCCCACATTTGCTATATTTATAAAATTTTGAGGGTGAATATTTTCACTGTGATGTTGTACACGTGCGATAGTTGATGCCATAAAAAAATATATTAATGAAACAAATCTAATGACATTTTTATATATTAATGAAATAAATCTAATGACATTAAAAAAGATTATTAACTATAACTTGAGTATATTATACTTGCTGCCGAAAGATGATGGATGACTCACTTGTTTTTGACAACAAGGATAACTTACTATGGTCACTGATTGTTACTATTCTTAATATCATTACATCCATCCTATTAAAATTTGTTTTATGATATTAATGGTGTCGGAACTTCAATATGTCTTGGGGTATTTTTCTTTATCTTTTTTTTTTGTCTCTTTTCTTTCTCTTTACAAATTAAAATGAGGAGAGGAGACAGAAAAAATAAAAATAAAGAAAAAAATCTCACAATTATTATTTAAAAAAAAATTTTAAGTGTTCCTTTACATTGATTATATGCTTATGGACTTGCACAAATTAGTGCTTGGCATAACATGTTAGTTTAAATTTTGGATTTTTATTTTTATTTTTGTTGGGAGTTTCAATGGATTTCAACGATAGTTTTTCTTATTATATATTTTATTATTGTGGGAGAATGTAGTTTTTATATTTTTAAGATGAAAATGGAGTGTTTATTAAAAGAAAAGGAACACTAGAGCCAATAAAAAAAAATGACTCTCCAATGTTTAATTCACATCACGATCCCTTGAGACTCCACCAATACCTGATCTTTCAGGCTTCCCGAAAGAGGAGCCATATCTATTCCATTTCGGTGGCCCAATAGCCGGCTTAATCCAAGCCGCAGGCCTCCTAACCTTGGTGAAATTCGTCCACCTTCACATCCCTTCTTAGCTCGCAAGCAATTCTATGGAAGATTGTATATAAAGTGCTAGTTTTATAGTAACATCTACGGATCGGATTAAAAAAAAAAACTAAACATTAAAAAAATGTGTATGCATTGCTTGTATGTTTTCTATGATCAAATTGTTTTTGACGAAATTAAAAGAAAAAAGAAGAAGTAAGATCATCAAGATAGGAAAAAAATAAATAAAGAAAAAAAAAATATTACTATTACAATTCACGGTTTACTCATCACACTTCGGATCAAAAGTCTATTTGGATAAAAAAAAGAATTGCAAGCATGGAAATACATGGTTTATAAAAAATAAAATAAATAAATAAAATTTCATATAAAAATTAATAATCAAATGCCCATGAACATAGTCAAAAATATTTTTTATATTTACCATTTGCATTAAATGAAATTATAATCCTTCATTTCAGCCCTTTCAATTTAATCCCAGTGATGAAATTACAGCACATTCAACTGTTCTTTAAGCAAGCTAATTTGAAATGATAATAGCCTAAAAATTCTGGAAAAAAAAAAAGGAGACAGGGCATCAGAAATAGCTGCTGCTAGTGTAGCATGTTAATTTTCTTTACCAATGAAAGGCCAAAACGGCAAAACCAGCATTTTATTTATTCTTTGGACTTCGAAATTTCTACTTCTTGTGCAAATCACGGAAATATCCAGCAGGGTTTTTCTCAAAACCATCCCTGGATATGCGAAAATCCTGACCAGGAGCTTTCATTGACCCACCGCTCTTGGTGGACCCTGAGCTAGTGCCACCACTAGAAGGAGGTTTTCCTGCTCAAGCTCCGCTTGTTGCAGATGATTTGTTGTTTCCGGACATCTTGCTCTGCAATAACTTTGTTTTCGGCAATGAAAGACTCTCCGCTGCTTCAGAAATACGAGTCCCTATGTTTATATAGTTCCCTCTGGGGACTTGAAGGTTCAGGTTGTATTTATTTCTCTCCTAGATTGGTGTGCCAGAAGAATGACGGTCAAGTTTCTTCACAGATTCCTGTGCATGCTCTGGAAACAACAAAAGGGTTCTGGCATTCCTTCTTGATAGAGTTTTTGGTTGTATAAAAAATATTAGACTCCTGTATTATGGCATTGAGAAGCACTCTTCTAGTCTCCATGTTCATTTATTTTACTACTTGAGAGCAATTATTCATGGTATTGTTATATTTATCAGATGTGAACTGTGCTTTATGTCCTTTAAATTTCCTTTCAAATTGCAACTAAGGTGATGATTTTGACATTTTAACATTTCGAGTTTGCACTGTGGAGGTCTCTGCTGTTTCTTACGTGTAGGATACAAGAATATCTTTAGCCAGTTTCAGTAACTTGGGTTTGGATCTTTCCTCTTGCATCTGCGATTTAACTTGTTTCTCAAAGGCACTTCATGAACTAACGAGCCTTCAGCTCATCGACAGTGGTCCATCAAGGATTGGAATTGAACTGTGATTATAATAAAAATCATTTCAAGCCCGAAAAAGAATTAGTTGTTAAGTGAGATTTTAAGATGTTATTTATAATATTACACAGTGGAATGAATATAGCAGTGAGATTTGAACATTGTCTAACATAGTATAAAAAAATTATCAACTTAAAAACTTAAATTATTAAATGAAATCGTGAAATATAATCTATATTATTCACTTTTATTTATCCACTACAGGCCACTATAAGACTTAATTCCTTTCGTTCCACAATTCACTTATGCATGAGTCTTCTGCTATATTATTCATCATCAATGCCTTGGGCATTTTCCTCCGCTAACGCCAACAGTATTTAAGGTTCAAATTTTTACTCGTACAATTTCTACCATAAGAGCTGGCTTAAGATTAATCAGCTACAACCCCCTGGAGCAAATCCAACTTTCCCGGCCGAGCCATCATAGAAAACTTCTAGTGTTTTTTGCTGAACATTTCCGAAAATGAACACGTCAGTTGCATCACTATTTCCAGCAAATGCCAGGCACACTTGGGATATGCTACTCGCGTATAAAATCCCTGTCGCATCAATGTCTACCTCAATCCCACTGCTAAAGGAAAAACCAATCTTAGGCACTGAGATGGTGGTATAATTGCTAAAATCATAGCAAGTGTCAAGTATCGATAGTGCCTTTGTCATCGGATACTTGGACATCAAATTCCTGAATGAGGCGCGAAGGGCAGAGTAGGCTGGTGGTGGCAACCTTGTAATGACAGTCCCTGAATCTATGATAGCACCAGCAGTTGAGAAAACTGATGCAGAGATGGCTAGTTTTTTCCCACCAACGCTTATTCCTGTAAAGTCTAGGCCATAAAAGGAGGGGCCAGCTGATATTGTCGAAAGTGGTGTGAATTTAGCATTCTTTGAAGCCGAGCCACCAAAAGTTAGGAATCCGGTTGAGCTAGAGGAAGATGGGAGACAATAGGAGAAGATCTTGTTGTATTTTTGGGCAGTTTGTGACACTAAAGATAGCTTGTCACGACCTAGGCCAAGTAGTCCCGCCGAGCCACCAAAGAGACCTTGGTTGTTTTGGCCACAACCAAAGTAGAAATTGTTGAACTCATCAGTAGATGTTAATGTTAGCTTTTCTGTGCCGAAGAATCCTACCGAAAACGAGGAGTCCCCATATTGGATGCCATAGACACATGTTGAGGAAGCACAGCCAGGAGTATTGCCTGCATGTATATAACAAGATTATAAATTAAATAATCATCACAACATTTTGGACGCTTTAAAGGGCGAGTCTATATATGATGTCTGTGTTTTGGGGGCACCGGTGCCGGTATTCATCTAGATCATTGAATTTCAATACAAAAACAGATCCGGTAGCCTTGAAGGCATAGTCATTGTTGTTGTCTGCAAAACACAGATATTGTAGAAACTCACTAGATTAAAAAGGCTCTTATATCATCACCTGTTGCAGAAGTAAGTGAATTGCAGATTGATGAGGAGCATGAAATGTTGGTGTATGATGTTGATTGACTTGGATCAAATATCTGCTCCTTTTGTTTATAGCAAGACCTTGCACATGGCTGGCATTGTGTCCAGGTAATGTCACTGCCAGTGTCGAAAATCAGAGAGAGATCCTTCTTGGGTGTGCCAAGTCCCACAGTCACAATATAATTGCCTGAACCAACTGTGCTGCCGTCCTTGGCTGGGATGGTGGTTGAATCAGTCACCTTCACATCTTTGCCACCTGAGGTCTTGGAATTTGAGAGCCTAGAGTGAATTGACTTGACCCTGGACTGGTCTTGAAGGAGGATCTCAGTGTGTGTTGGAGCAGCACTTGCTTCGTTTAGGCTTAGCTTAGAGCAAGGCCCATGCTTGTGGACTACCTTGAGAGATGCCTTATTGTCGTTGTTGCTGAGAACTGAAATTGAACAACAACAAATGATGAGATTATATTCTTATATAATCTTGAAACTATTTACTTTGAATTATTTTAATAATCAAATATTTTGCTTGAAAATCTGATCCATTTATGAGTAGATTTGAACTTTTTTTTAAAAAAAAATTCATGAATGTTAATCTTTAAAATAAAGTTATTAAACTCAACTCATGTAACCAAGTTATAAATTAAACAAGTTAATTTAAAAAATATTTTGTTTCAATATTCAAGTTATGAATTAAACAAACTAATCTAATTTAGCTTAAAACAGTTTCGTTTTAAGACTTTATTTTAAAATATATTTTTTTAAAAGTTAAATTGGATTTTAATTGATCTATAAAATCTACCTAAGTAAAAAATTAACCCATCTTATTTAACCCGGTTAACTATCATCCGACTTATTCCGAAGACAAAGTCATAAATTAATGAATTACCAATCTACCGAACAGCCCTTAATTAAAGTGTTTTAAAAACATTGAAAAAGACACGAGAAAGGCATCATATAAAAAAGAATTATGAAATTTTGAATTTAAATTCAGATATTGAAGTAAAAAAGTTAAACAACTAGTGAACATGAAATGATTACACTGCAGAAACCTTTATTTTCAACGAGGCTGCTGGTGAAGTGGACTTCATTTTTTTAGTAAATTGCGAGTGCTTTAGAGCCACCACACAGCTGTGGTGGACTGATAAATCTTTCTACGAAAGCAAAATTGCGTGAGAGACATACCACCTCTCATTTAATTTGTGCAGGAACATCCTACCTATCCTTAAAAACCTTCGAGGACATACTCTCTATGGCCACCAATGGCACAAAGAGATGCAGAGTTTCTTTTGAAGATCCTCCCTTTCACAAGTATTTTGCAGAAAGGAGAAAAAGATTGCCTAAAAATATAAGTATAGATAAAGAAAAAGATTGTTCCCTAGAAGGAAGGGGAAGCGGCTAATAAATTGCAGGTGGTATGCTTAAAACCAGTTGTTGGGGTGTCATGCTTGAGTTCTTTTGGTGAGAACTGATCACAACCTCATGTCAGAGGAAATGGGAAAGGTAATGTAATAGTAAACTATTATATTTTGGTATCATCTTTTTTTGAGAAATAATTAATTCATTCATATTGAATCTCTATATTTTTGTATTTTAAAAAAACTAGCTAATAAAATATTAAAAAAAATATAGGGATTATATAACTTGACACTCTTAATATAAAGGAGATAATAAAACTGTAAATTGAAACCTCAGACCACACAGGATTTCCTGTTAATATATATATAATTTAGTTATTGCTGAAGTAGACTAGTGCTTGACTTGTTTACAAACGAGTGATTCAAAGGTCAATAATTTCAACGTGCCACGGGCAAGATTCAGCCGGAATATATACAGAAAAAATAAGATATGCAAATCAAAGAAAACCAACATGATATATATTAGTTTATCTTAATATTGTGATCATGCAAAACTCCAAGCTTCGTCTCATCATTAATTTGTCAAGTTGAAGCTTGCTAGGATTAGGTTACATGGATTCAACTAAATCCCTGCAATCCATGTATAAGCTTCTTAACATTCATCAAAGTTGAGAAGATGATTCAGAGTCTTAATTGAATAAATTTGTCGGATCTGGTTCAACAACTATGATTATTTCTATCTTTTTAATCATGCAAAATGTTTCTGTGGCCATTGCAAGAATATAATATGCCGTGGTTGGTAAGTGATGATTTTTGACATTGGATGATGACTCCAAGACTACTATATATATGCTTCTGCTTTTTAGAAGTGGAGGGGCCTCTGTCAAATTTTCATGATTAATTGTCTTCATACTTTTACTGGGCCAAACCTAATTTGTCACGTTCAATTGTATGTGTGTTTTTACCAGAAAGCGTTTTTCGCAATTTATTAGGGAACTGTGTAAAAACCATATATATGCACTGTCAAGGAAGAAAATTATGGCTAAATCTCCCATTGCAAAGCATAAAGAATACATGGAAGAAGGATTGTTTTAGTTGACAGAAAACAAGATGTACCCTCCTCAATCAAGTACTAGCAAGGCCTAAAATGATATATATGAGACAGTAGCATGGAGGTATAACTCTTAGCTACAGTAATATTTGCTGACCCAACAGAGGAGGAGGAGCAACATCAAGAGAATATTGTGGTGGTGATTGTGAAAACTCAAATACTGTAGATATTGATAGAGATTGAGTAATGAGTTTTATGTAAATAACCTTTGGTGGAGGGCTTGCAGCTAGCTGGTGGAAGTAGAGAGCTCACTTCGATGAAATGGCTATGGTGGCTTTCAGCAATTTTCCTTCCTTCAAGGGCATAGCCCTTCTCCAAAGAGAAGAGAAGGCAAAGACAGAGAAAATAAGCATACAAGAAACACTTCATGGTGAGGGAGACGGAGGAAATGGGAGTGGCCATGTTTTGCCTTCTCAATTATGTTATTTGTAAAATTATAAAGCAAAGATCATTACCTTGGCCATATTTATAAGCTATCGGAGATTGATCGATAGATTAACAATCCTCACACGTCACCAATTGTTATTTTTTAAAAAAAAAAAACAAGTCTACTGTTGCATTAAGTTTGATTAATTTATCTGATTAGGCAGGATCCAACAATGAAAGGGAAACCGGCTCAGGGAGGGGAGGGGGTGTTGGGAAACATGGCCCACCCAGATTTAAAAAAAATTAAAAATAAATTTAGGTTAAAATTATTTATTTTTTAATATTGTTGATTTTAAAAATAATTTTTTTAAAATAAAAAAAATATTATTTTAATATAAAAAACACTTAAAAAAATACCGTAACCACACTACGAAAAACAAATCAACTGTGATCTTGTTATCTACCACTCAAGCACCTCCATTTATCCTCACTGTTATCAAACCCATTGATAATTTAAAAAAAATGTAAAATTATGTTGTTTTGATGTTTATATAAAAATAAAAAACTGGATTGACACAAGTTAATTAATCTGATTTGTGATCCAGGATTTATACCAAGTCACTGTGAGCTTTCAAATTATCTTTAAAAACCATATCTAAGTATCCCTAAATATGAGTACATTAATCTTATATTCCTTCTCAATTTCTTTTTTTTTTCTTTGGGTTATTTTCATTAAAAAAAAAAGAGGGATCGGAAAAAAAAAAAAACAAAAGGTAATCAACTCTATTTGATAATTAAGAGCTAGACCCCATGATAGCAGCCGGAGCCGGTGACCATTTCTTTTTTATGGTATTTTGTATTTGTTAACAATTAAGCTTAGTGGACTCAACAGAATTAGAAGGTTTTTTCTCAATTCTTAATAATATCACAACATCTTCCGATGGGCTAGACTCAAGAAACATTACATATCTTCCAATATTTGGATCCCAACATGATGCCATAAAATACAGTGATTTCTTAGTCTACTGTTTCTCAACTCTCTCGATATATTTTTTACTCTCAAGTCTTTTGTACTTTCCCATCGTAAACCGAAGTGATTGAGGATGGATATACAGAGAATATGATAGATTGAGGATCTTGCCTTACATTTTGAATATAAATTTGATATCATTTCAAGATATACTTGGGGTTTTTGTTAATTTTATCTTCTTTGAATGCTTCCAATTTCGTTGTTTGTTCTTGAAGGTACAGGCATCAACGCAAGCCAAGAACAGGTCGCCGGCAACCCATATTCTTTCGTGATTCGAGTTGAATTTGGGTCCACATTCTTCCACTGTGATTATTATATATGGATTACATATGACTAGAAGCAATGGTAAGTATTGCTTTGCACTTGAAATAGATTTGAAAGCAAAAGATTCCTATTGTGCTTTATAAAATAGGCATTAATGTCACTAAATACAAACAAGCGCTTCCACAAACAATGAAACAAAGATCAAAACCCCTTCTTCTTCATCTTCTTTTTTTTAAAAAATAAAAAATTAATCAAGATAATATTGATAAAACCAATTTACCATTAAAGCTATAATAAACTAGAATTTAAAACATTAAGGGATATTGTACAAACAATAAGCGCTGATAATTTGTCAAACCAAGAACAACACTTTACTTGTTAGTCCATGATAAAATATCGTCGGAACTTCTAATTAAATCATTCCATGTGTATGTAATTTAAGGTTATTGTTCCAAGCCTTTGATCAAAATGTAGAATGGTAAAGAACAAGCTGAAACTGAGCATTTTAATTTGGCATTTTATCCTCACAGATCAACTTGTTATTTACAATCTAAATACCCTATAAAATATCATATAATAACATTATTACTACGGCAGTACTCCGCTGGAACTTCCCTTTTGCCATGTAAAAGCTCCTCCTTACTCATAGTTGAATTGTATAGCCATGCCTCTCGTTGCTCGCTCGTATGTCCAAAATTGATGTCCGTTATCTTCTTCTTTGTGAGATAAGAGAGATTATCTAGGTTGAAATTAGAATAACTCATGAAAACAATACATTCTTGTAATCCGACTTCGGATTATTGTCTCCGGACCCAAAAAAAAACAATATAGAGATAAATGAAATGTATTATCCTGTACCTCTTACTCTTATTTTAGAATGACAAAAAAAATATTCATTTGTTTTTGGATACTAACTAATTGAGAAAGTTGAAATCTAAGTTTTTTGTGCCCACAAAGAGAAATGTACAAAATTGGACAATTTCTAACTCTTGCCCCCAGCGATGTTGTAATAAATTCACATGGATCCGAATTCCGAGGGGGTAGGTGTTGCTGCCATTGTTTCCATGGGTCATAAGATCATGAACTTAATGAGCTAGTGCCCACATTTGACATATTGTACGAGGCCAACCTTTTGACAAAGTGCAAAGGATACCTAATATAGTTAGTGCTGCTTGGAAACAAATGGCGATTTTATTGGTATTTTCAACAAATGAAATTACCCGGCAATGAACATATATATAAAAGAAGCTCTGGCCTTCAACTCATAGGAACCTTCTTGCAATTACAGCTTGAATGCAATATAGGCATTCCACAAGAGAGGATTGATAATTGAGTCCACGCAAGACCCACACAAAACCCATAAAGTATTTCTAGTCGAAAGTGCAATATTACCAACCCATATATGATATTGGGGGAAATTTTAGCCTAACATCTTGTACCATACACTTCCTATATTATATACATATTTTTTATTTTTTTAATGATAGCCATTAAAATATTCTTAGATTGATTTTTGTATGTTGAAACCAAATCTTTCTCCACTCCAATCTTGTATAAACCTTCCACGAATCTAAACTATATATTTACAACAAATCTCTTTCTTTCTTTTCTTTTTTTTCCAAAGTAGTTTATAGCAAATGATAAAAAGCTGAGATTTCGTGTGTCTTTAAATTATAGGAGAGAATTCTGATTTAATAAATCATAAATCTTAATAATAATAATAATAATCTCTTCTTAAAAAACCATACAAATTGTTTAAATAATTGAAAAAACCATAATAAATGCTACATATTAAACATATTATAAATTATATCAAAATTTATCATTTTAAATAAATTAAAAAACCCGTTTTATCTGTTTGTTTATTGTTTACGTAGCAAGAAACATGATTTATAATGATATATATATATATATATTATGATTTAATGTTAAATTTGAATATTATTTATTAAAAAATATTAATTATATCAAAAAATTAATTAATAAAATATTATATCAAATTATTAATAGTTTTTTTTTAATATTCAGAGAATCAAAAAAAAAATATTGATGGACGATACACTTAAATAACCCTGTATGTATCTAACATAATTGAAGAAATTCCGGCATAATTGTGTTTTGTTCTTTCCGCGTGAATGACATCACGGAACTCCATCAATCACTCCGATGGAGAGCATTTCCACCTTGATGCGTGGAAGTTCCATGAATCTCAAAGATGTTCACATCGTTTTCAGAGCCCACTGAAACAACTGTACAACCATGGCCTGCAAGCTTCCTTGTACATATAGAAAAATAGTGGGGTCTCGTGACCTAAGATCCAAGCCTCTCTGTGTGTATGGAATCTAGTGTTGCAGTGGGCCATTCTATACTCATGGAGGGAATTGGATAGACGGAATCTCCATTGAAGATAGAGAGAGAGGGAGAGAGGGCCATGGTTTTAGAATCTTTGGCGGTAGGCCAGAAAAAACACTTGGTGTGGGTGGTGGAAGCAAGCTGGAGTCTGTCCCCAAACGGAGACAAGAAAGAGGTTGACAGCCTAACGGCTTATCACCTTACAAACAGCATTTCAGATGGATCAAATCTCTCTTCTCAGAGACCAAAATTAATGATTTCTTCAAATTGCACACTTGATCGTAACGTGGGCAAGAAAAAAAGGGAACAAATAATTTTACTTTGCAATGAATTCTAATCATTCGAGGTTTTCTTCCCAGCCAGTTCCGTAACAGCCAATCAATCATTCCTTATTCGACATTACTCCTCTGCGATTGCTATCACTCCAACTCCAGTTGGTAAAAGCAACTAATTTCCCTTTCTTGATTTGAAATCATTATTGCTGATGAAGCTTGGTCGACACCATGGGCTCCCTTTGAACCATAAGAAAGCATCCATGCTCTCACCCTCCATGCATAATAATATTGAACAATCATCTCACTTGTGAGATTTGATAAGAAAGCATCCATGCTCTCACCCTCCATGCATAATAATATTGAACAATCATCTCACTCGTGAGATTTGAATTTGTTATTATCTTTTAATTCTTATATATATATATATAATAGCAACCAATCAACTGATGCAAAATTTATTTTTTTACATGTGGACCGATCAAAAACATTTTAGTTATGGACAAAAAAAATTGTCTTTAAAGGATAATTGGGTCTTTTAGTAATAGCATCTCGTTATCTTCATAATACAATATAATTACTTAATTTCCTTCAAAAGCAGAAAATAAATGAACTCAGATCCATGGGTTATATATATATATATATTAACATTTAATAACATAGTAAAATGACTATGTTGCCTTTATCTTAAAATTTTCTTACCTTGCTCCTAGAGATTTATTTGTATTTCAGTATGGTTTTCCTTACATTGCCTCTAATTCTTTTGTGTGGCCTGATTTTCTCTTGTTTAGCATCGATTTGTTTTTTTTTCTTTTTCATACTTGATCTTTCAAAATTATACAGCACTCTTTTAATTTGTTTTTCTTTCTGATTTATCCATGTTTTTTTAATTGATTTTTTATTTGAATTGTTTTATAAAAATAAAATTTATTTTCAATTTTATTCTCATTTAATTTTTTTAATATATCAAATTGGTACCTAATTTTAATTGTTATGTAGTTTATTTGAGATTATTTTTAAAATTAATTTTTTATGATTTCATCCCCCATTAGTTTTTATTGTTATTTTTTTTTAACTTTTGTAAGTTTTTAAATTGTTTTTTTTTCTAATGTCATTCTTCAACATTGATTTCATCCTCCTTTATTTTTATTGCTATTTTTTTAACTTTTTTAAATCTTTTAAATTGATGTTTTATTTTTTATTTTATTCTTCAACATTGAATTGAATTTTTTGATTAAGCTGGGTTTATGATTTAACGAACTGCAAATTTAAAAGATAAATCAAGGTTGAGAAGATTCACTCGGGTTCATTTATTTTTTTAAGCTCATATTTTCTCAATTTTATTCTTTAGAATTTTATTTAAGTTGAGATTGGGCTCTATTGTTTTTTAGAAGATTTTTCATTGGTTATGAAAATTATTCAGGTTATATCGAATCTTTTTGTTTGTCATTCTTTATTAGATTTAACTTTTTCAAAAAGAAAAGTTGGTTTTAAGTTAAATTAAATTAATTGTTTAAATATAAGCATGTTATGCTTACTTCATGATATTTTTTTCTTTAAATATAGCTATTTTTGACCTTATTTTATTTTTATCATTTAATATTCAGTTGACTAAAATTAAGCTTCTTATTTTATTTTGATTTGGGTTCTATAAGGTTATCAATGTCTCATATCCCATATTATAGGTTTTGAAGACTAACAATGGTTGACTCGAGTCGAGCTAATATATCATTATCTTAATAATATTTTTTAAAAATAATATTATCCGATATGTTATAATTTTAATATTTTAAAAATATTTTTGTTTAATATGCATCAATTTTTTTTAATTCTTTATGTTTTTATCAAAAAAAAGAAGAGGAAGATTAGAGAAGAATTTCCAACTCATGGCATTGCATGGACTAAAATTCTAGTTTAAGCGATTAGATAAGATCAAAAAAATATAATTTGTATTATTCTTAATTTTTCTTAAACTCCAACTTACTGGTAAAGTGAATATACTTCTCATTTTTCTCATCTCATCGATTGGGATTAAACTCCAACGAAGAGCCATAAAATTGTAGTTCTAATAAATGGTAAGCACACAACATGGTGCAGGCAGGTATGATCAAACCATAAGGAGTTTTGATCTTCGAAGGGGATAGGACAAACAAATCCAATCACATGCAGTTTGGTGTTTGTCTTCACTTTTCTAGCTCGTATGAATGCGTGATCGATGCTTTTTGAAGCCAATGAGCTTTTCAATTATTTTGTTATGGAGGTTCACACTTCTTGTCCTTCTACTTCACAAACTACTTCAAGCTTCTTTTCAGCTCTGTCCCTTTCGAAGAAATCAACTCAACAGTTAAAAGATATCACCTCAATAAAATGATTCTTCAGAGAGACGCAAGCATGCCATCAACACGGGTCTATTTTGCTGTCGAGTACTGTGTCAAGTGAGATGCTGAGGGCCATGGCTGCACTTCTCTGTGCGGCTCCTCTCTGTTCATGGATCTATCCACTCTTGTGTTTCCATGTAACGAAAAGGGGCAAATTCTATCCTGAGCAGCTGCTAAATAATTGTGTCAACTAGTGTTTTCTTGCATGATTAAGCTAATTATTGTTAAATTTGACTGTTCAAACTTGCAAAAGCACCAACCCTGTACAAACTACAACCTTGGAGTCTCTGTGCAATCAACTTGAGCCTGGATGAACAATCTTTTCTTTTCTTTTTTCATGCCTAGATAATTTATGATGATGCCGAGTGAGATGATTAAAATGATGTTGGCCAACATGATCAAAGAAAAATAGACATGGAAGATGAAATTAGCTGAAAATTTTAAAAGAAACAGGGTTTTTATAATGCTGTATTTACATATGAACAATGAGCACAAGACAAAGCTGAGGTCACATGTTTGATTCTTGATAGGTAGGAGCCATGCGCAGCCTGACTCATTCTGAACTTTTCTTTAGAAGGATTTTTGTTTTTCAAGCCCTACTTGTGCTGCGTATTACTGTATTGTTGTCTCTAATGTAACAGAGATTATATTTTCTCAATTGGAAGAGATAGCTGAGTGGACTTAGGCGTTCATACTGAGGGTTTGAACCCCCCTCTTTCCATGTAAACAAAGAATTTGAGAGTAAGAATTAGACAATCTCCCGGATCTTTTTTTTTTTTTGAAAAAGAAAATAGATTCTCTACCGACACCAAGAAATAAAGTGGTTTCTAGAACTTTCTCAAAATAAAAAAGAATTTTTCTAAATTCATTTGTAAGAAGAGTAAAAAAAAAAAAAGGTTTCTTTTAATGGAATGAAAAGAAGAAGCTCAAAGCAAGATGAGGTAGGTAATCTGGGTTTTTCATGTTTATACAATAACTTCAATGCTGGAATTAAAGACCATTTATTTGATATTATCGATTATTGTAATTTATATTATAGGATAGCATTACGAATTTCATCAAAAACTTGCGGCAACTTGCCATAGGCTAAAAGAAAAAAGGACATAGGGATTACTGTCATGGTATGCTAGAGATTGTGGTCCAGTGATTTGAGAAAGAAATTCCATCTTTGCATGTAGATTTGATTTTTTATGTGTATATTTTTTATTTTAACGATATCTTATTTACCTATTAGATTTGTAAAATATTTAGTGAATTCAGTAATTAATTATAATATATATAAACTAGCTTGAGCATCCTAAATTATATATATATATATATAAAACACAAATGCTTTAAGTAATTTTATGAGAAAGATGCAAATAAAATTTAACATATTAAAAGCCTTTTTGTTTTTATATTTTAAGAAATTTTAAAAATAATTGAAATTCTTTTTTTTCTTTGTTTTAATTTTTTTTTTTGTGTTTTATTGCTTAGATATTAATTTCAAAATAAAATTTAAAAATTTAAAAAATATTATTTCAATATATTTTTAAGTAAAAAACACTTTAAAAATATTTATTATAAATATTTTTTAAAATAATTATATTTTAACTATCTTATTAATTTCATATAAAAATAGATATAGATATTCACATAAAAATAGATATAAAATAGAATTAAGGTAGAATAAAATCATAATGGATATGTACTTCCCGAATGATATAAGAAATCATATTTTCGTACAATAAGATTCATAAGTAATTTGCAGGATCAGTTATGTAGTTGATTCATTCCATTTCACCATTTTTGTGATATTGTAGTCCCCGAATGATATAAGAAAATCGAAATAAATAAGTAACCATCCAGTATTTACTGATTCTTTTCAATAATAATAATAATAATAGCAATAATCTAACAAAATTGGGTGTATCTGACAGGCTAGTTCCATAATAAGAAGCTTTTTTTTTTTTAAAAAAAAAAGTTATGCCCTTACCAGGACTAACAAAATCCAAGAAAAAACACCAAACAATAACTCTCTACCAGAAAATTAAAAATTAAAAACTAAACTTAAGTGTTGACCGAAAGCCAAGCCTCTTTTTTTTTTTTTTTTTGTATCAGCAGAGGTTGCGTGAAGTAGAAAACAGCCTCTGAATAGCGTTTAGATATCTGAATTTATCACTAGCGCTTAATCCTGTCCGAATTCAAAAAGAACTTCCTCGGAAACATCTAACAATTCTTCAACTTCAACTTCTTTTGCCTCATACTCTTCCTCTTCATCACTAGCTTCTCCATCCCTTAACATCTGCCTCAGCAATTTCTCCTCTTCATGCAACCTCTTCCATTCACTCACCCACTTCTCCCATTCATCCTTCAACATCCTCCTCTTCTCACGGTCCTGTTCACTCAATAGCAAAGACACATCCTGGTCCTCTGCCTCATACTTCTTGCTATACTTCTTCAAATTCTTAGCAATCTCTTCCTCCTTTTCTGGACTCAAGAAGGATGGTGGCCTTGGGCGCCACAAGAACTGTCATAAATGATATAAAATCAACAGGAAAGCAAATGATTAGAAGCAGATGAATCAGAATGATGTGACATAATGTTTCAAGTTCTTGATCAATCTCAAGTAAGAACCGACCAATGATACTATCAAAGTGGTAAAATAACAAGTGCTAATGAGCCTTCTGAATCAATTGCCCCCTCCCTGCCTCTTAAGAGATCTCATTTTCAATCCTCTCCTTTCATAATAATTAAAAAAAGGTTCAGACTCCAGGATATGCACACTTGTTCAACATATACTGCTGCTGAAATCATGATAACACCAAGGTGACACAGATAATATTGGTATTGTATGCATAAATACCTCCAGCCAATTAAAGTTGATAATAAAGGCACTGCCAAGATAAAATCTTGACTCTGACGGAACAATAACTGATCTTACCTGGAAGAAATGATCCTTCAGTATCCGATAAAGTAGCTTTCCATTGAAAGACCAAATGTTGAAGCCATTTTCCATTTCATGATGAACTGAAGTCACTGAAGTTGCAACATACCTGCATACAGGACAATTACGACAATCATAGTACATGCTCGATAACAATGGATCAGCTGGATTCAAGCTATCAAAAAGGAAACATATCGAACACTGCAAATATGATTAGCAATTTCATTTGCTTGTTGAAAAACAAAAATATTATGATTGCCCAAATAGCCACCTCATCAATGCTATCAAACACTACCTTCCAGTGGGATCCCATTCAATATCTGTTGCTGTAAAATGCTCAGCTGTTGCCATTGTCTCAAGCTCATCAACATTGTAGAATTCCAACTGACCATTGAAACCTTTAAGTCCTGCAAGTATTATGTAACGACCAGACGGTGACCAGAAAAGAGCATTTGCTTGTTTGCCCTTTAGTGTAGTGAGCTTTGAAACCCGACCAGTATTATGAGCAGTCCTCATTGAGTAAAAGCTTACATCAGGCCTGGGGCTGTCACCATGAATGACAGCAAATCTATGGCCCTTTGGCTCCCAAGCAAAGGCAATAATCTTGTCGTTCTTGTTGTCTAGTTCCAATACCTCAATTGGTATGTCCCGCTCTTTTATACGGAAAAGCTCAAATCCTGTATATGTGCTTTTCTTAGTCTTTGTATACCTATCCGCCTTCACAGCAAGGTAGTCCCCATTACTCTGCCAATACAGCTTACAGTCGCTGACACTGAAAAGGTTCTTTTGTCGCAACTCCTCTTTACTTGGAATTTGAATAAGGCTCACCTATAAATTTGGTGAGAATACAGAACACAAGTCAGATCTTTTATTTGCAAATAAAACAGCCCATCCATTTTACACCTAAATACTCACCCTGGCAGGTTGATTCCCGCCACCAAGTTCAGGAACAAAGAGAGCAAGAATTGGATCTGTTGGTGACCAACTAAAGTCCACCACACTTTCAGCCTTCAAGGATTTTTTGTCTACAAGGCTGAATGACTCAGTTTCATACACAGAAATCATGTTCTTCCCAATTTTGGCAAAATATTTGTCATCCTTCCCACCACCCCACCTGGAAAGCATGAAATATCAAATCAGACCTTGTGATCAATACTGAAAGTGGACAAATTAGTTTTGAAAGAAAACAAGAAGCTTTATAAGATTGAGGATATTGTGGAAAAAGAAAATCACTTGAAAACAGGCCAAGAGACTCCTGCAACGCCACCAGTTCCTCCAATAGCAAATTCATCAGCACTGCCCTTAAAATCTCTCATTACTTTTCCAGTTCTCACATCAAAAATATTTATCACAACCCTCTGAAAAAAAAAGAGCACATTAGTCCCAGCACCATGGAGAAGTAAACTGACAACACCGCAAGGAGAAAACAAGAAAAGAGAAAAAACTCACATTAGCATCACGAGGATTGCTTGGTTCATGGCTGCTGTAGGTTACCAAATATTTCTCACCAGGGGAAAAATCAATGAGTTTAACCTGCAAATGATATCATCAGAATGGGTATTATTAAACAGAAAAACAAAATTCCATGTCAAATTACAGGAAAGAGATGCAAAAAAAAAAAAAAAAACCTGAGGATGAGCATAACGCATTAGCCGATTAAAGGTACTTGCACCACCCCAAACTGCAGCACCCTGCCTATGAACTGTTGCCAGGTATGTCCCAAGGGGGGACCGCTGCACAAAACTCTCAGTCCAATACTGTATAGATAAACATGTAAAGTCATTCACCATAGTCTGTGCATTTTCTAAGCCGTGAGAAAAAAAAGAAACTCGTCAGATTATCAAAAGAAAACAAAGCACTCACAGCACGCTTGTAAACAGGGTCAGGCTTCAAATGTCTTGCGTCATTCCAGAACACCTCGGTATCTGAGCCAGCACGAATCACAAACTGATCTCGAGCCTTTTCATCAGTGAGCCATTTTTGAAGATTCTCCTGTTTATGACACAAGTCACAGAATATTTAATACAAAATAGACTCCAGGAAGTTCAAAAGAACACCATGTCTATGGTCTAAGTTGTTATTTCTTTCTCTGTTAGGAACATTAGTTGATAAGCTTGAAAGAGTAGAGAATCAGATCATCCAGCAATGTTGATAGCAGAAAAGAAAATGGGAAAGGATGAGATGAAAGTTACTGAACTAATTACCCCAGGAACATATGGCCTTATCTCTGGAGGTGCCCATTCATCAGGAACTTTCATAAATCTGTTGAAATCTTCAATCATATTGACAGCAAAAATATGGGCTCTGTCAAGCTTGTACCCGTTTGTCTTCTCCTTAGCTAGCTCAGCTTCCTGCAATCATAACCAATGAATTGGTAACGATTAAAAAAACCTGCTTGACTGTGGACCTCAGACATGCTAGGCACAAGCCTAAGTATGTTTCATCAATTTTCTACTAGAAAAATGAAGAACTTGTTCTAATAGCAATCAAGCCTTCAAAAGACAGTACTTTCATTCATCCAGACAAGATCCAAGGCCCTAACTATGCTATGTATAGTATGCTAGACACAACACTTGCTACCTATCCAAGACTTCAAAAGCCAGCACTTATTAGCATAGATACCCTAAATGTGCTCTATATTAGCATGTAAAGTACATTTAATCACTACCTATGCTACTTCACATTTCTACTGTGACATAATTACTAGTCAGCCACATAAAACCACATTTGATCATATGGACGCAGGAAAAGTATAGTGACTAACAATCATCCAAAAATTCAAGGAAATGGAAGTAAATGCATAAACTCATACATATTGACAGTACCTGTGGAGTGTTGTATTCGATGAAACAGTATCCCAAGGTTTTATGAGTGTCAGGATCAACAGGCATCCAAAGGCCATCCTCCTTAATAACACCAATCTGACTATAGATCTTACGGACAACTCCTTCAAGCTTATCAAACTTTTCCTTTGGAACAACTGGAAGATTATCGACTACAATAGTGTTCCCTAACCCATAGTCAAAATCCATCTGTTCTTCTTGATAGACATCTTCATCATCACTACCCAAATAGTAAAATAACAGATCATAATCAAAGCACAAACTACATAGTCACAATATCCAAACCTAGATTCCCCCAATAAAACAAAAAATTAATTAATTAATAAGTCTTATCATAATGAATCAAAACTAAACAAATAACGAGAAAAAACTAACTTTTTGCTTTCTAAGCAGCCAAACAAAACTTAAAAAAACACAAGAACAGTTGATACAGCTATTTTATAATAAAAACTGACCTAATAATGCCAAAATCATCGCCAGGAGGAAGTTGGATTGAATCGAGGTCGATTTGCGAAAGATCGATACCAGCCGCATCGGCTCTCGCTTCTAATTCGTTGAGTGATATTTCTCCCATTGCTAGATGTCGTTTAATCGATATTTCTCTCTCTAGATTATAGAGAGAGAAACTGAGAGGATGCTTAGGAGATAGAGAGGTGGGAGGGCTTTGCACAGCTTGCTGTAGAATGTAGAAGACGGGGAAGGAGTGGGAGAGGTAAGTGTCCGTGCATTTTAGGGTTTTTGGCTGATGAGATGAATGGGCTGGAATTTACGAATGTGCCATTACTGATTTGTCTTTGTTGGGCTTTGGTGACGGGATAACAGATGGATTGGGCCGAATTGGAAGAAACGGAGAGCGGGACAGAGAGGAGGCAAAGTATCAGGACGGTCCTTGTTTTTTATCAATTTATTTTTTATTAGAATTATTTGTCAATTTGGTATTTTTTTAATTACTTAAATTAATTGTTGAGATTCTTTAATATCAGGAAATATATGAGTCAGAGCTCGGTTAAGATCAGGTTTTAACTTAAAATACTAGTTTTAACTTACTAGTTTTAACTTTAATCTAATTAAATTTAACAGAAATGATTGGATTCTAACTAAAGTTAGTGGAGTTTGAATTTAATGAATTCAAAAGAAAAATAAAATGATATTTTAATAGAAAATAATTTATCTAATAACCAATGACTTGATCATCTAATTAAATAATTCAGTTTTTTTATTGGGTTAAGTATTTAAACGAGTTTAAATATATGTTTGATATTGTAATTTAAGGTATTTTTTAAAAATATTTTTTATTTAAAAATATATTAAAATATTTTTAATTTTTAATATTAAAAATTTTAAAAATATATAAATATTAATTAATATTTTTAAGTGAAGAAAATTATATATAGTTATAAACATAAAAACATATGGTGTCTTAGAAGTATGACTATTATCACCTAAATGGTAGATAAAACGGACACGAAATACTCCGTAGAAAGGACATAAACATGAAATGTGGGAAAGTTTATATCCTATAAAGCTAAGTTCTTTAAACAAAAAGGACCGAAATGTACAAACAAAATAACTATCCGTCAGTCAGTCACCTTCAACCAAACCCCAGGGATTGAGCTTAATTTTCCTGTTAACAGCAAATTCAAAATCAGAGAGTGAGAAGCATGAAGATAGCAATAGAAGGATGCATGCATGGCGACCTGGACAAAGTCTACCAAACACTCAAACTCATCGAATCTCAAAACGGAACCAAGATCGACCTCCTCCTCTGCTGCGGCGATTTTCAGGTACTAAAGGAATTTCCTAAACCCTAATTTCCACCAAAACATAGCACTTTTCTTCTTATTCTTCCTCGTTTTTGTTAATTAGGCAGTGAGAAACGAGAGAGACATGGAGAGCTTGAACGTGCCGTTAAAATATCGGGAGATGAAGTCGTTTTGGAAGTACTATTCAGGCCGAGAAATTGCTCCCGTTCCTACGATATTTATCGGTGGAAATCATGAAGCTTCTAATTACTTATGGGAATTGTAGGTATAATTAATTAGTTTTAATTGTATATAGTTTAGTTTAATAATTAGTATATGTGTAATTGTTTGTAATTTTTTTAGGTATTATGGAGGATATGCGGCGCCTAATATATATTTTTTGGGATTTGCTGGTGTGATTAAGTTTGGGAATATTAGAATTGGTGGGCTTTCCGGTATTTATAATGCACGCAATTATCGTACAGGTAAAGAATGTAATGTTTACGTGTAATTGTGTATTGTTTGGTTGTTATAATTGTGTTTTTTTATGAGTTGTTGTGAGGATGATAGATTTTGAGTAGGGGTTATTGTGTTTTTAGTGTTTGATTTGAGTGAAGTATTGTGTGAGCAGGACATCATGAGAGGGCGCCATACAATGAGAGCAGTATAAGATCAGTGTACCATGTTCGTGAGTATGATGTGCATAAACTGATGCAAGTTGAGGAACCGATTGATATTTTTCTTTCACATGATTGGCCTGTTGGGATAACTGATTGTGGGAATTGGAAGCAGCTTGTTCGGTATAAACCTCATTTTGAGAAAGAGGTGGGTGTTGTTCTATAATTTGATCGACTATTGATGTGTTTTTTAGTGTTAGGTTGTTGGAGTTTGTTGGTTTATATCAAGTCATGGGATTTTCTGAATGAAATGAGAAAAAAAAACTTGAAAATGTTTCTTGTGGTTAAAAGATTAAAATTGCTGACATAAGCACTCAATCTAGTAGATGTATTAAAGGAGGGTTTTTTTTTTCTTTTAGTGCAAGCTTGTTTTCATCATGTTTTTTTTTTTGTTCTTTTAGTGCAAGCTTGTTTTCATCATCCATAAACATGTTTTGATTGCTCAAACTGATGGTGGTTGCTTATGTGGTTGGTAATATTTCAGATTCAAGAAAAAACTCTTGGAAGTAAAGCTGCTGCTCAACTGCTGGAAAAATTGAGACCTGCATATTGGTTTTCTGCTCATCTGCACTGCAAATTTGCCGCTGTTGTTCAGCATGGTGAAGGTGGCCCATTGACAAAATTTCTTGCACTTGACAAGTGTCTTCCGCGTCGCAAATTTTTACAGGTACTTATTGTAATCTGTGATTGTTGTCTACAGTGTCTTTCTTTGTTAATATAGTTGGAACCTTACTCCACTGGTTCTGGCTTCCAATGATTTTGCAGGTTATTGAAATAGAATCGGAACCTGGACCTTATGAAATTCAATATGATGAAGAATGGCTGGCCATAACGAGGAAGTTCAACTCTATCTTTCCATTAACGTTTAAAAATGCAAATTTTGGGTGCGTATTACATATAAATTCTCTTTATCATGATTTAGCTTGATATCTCTCTCACTTCCTGTTTTCCCCATCTTTTAGCACACTTAACTCTATGTTTTGATATGATAGGGCTACGCAGCTTGAAATGGAAGATTGTCGGCAATTTTTCAGTAGCAGGCTACAAGAAAGAGGGACCAAACCATTTGAATTTACACAGACTGCTCCACCTTTTGATCCCACTCAATCAGACCCAAATGGTTCCTTTTCTGGTAATGGTGATACATTATTACACATCATCCATATAAACTTAATTTTAGCATCTTAAATATGGACCCATATTATTACACATCATCCATATAAACTCTCTTAATTTTAGCATCTTAAATATGGACCCTATAGAGCAATAACATTTGTTGACCAATTATTGGGACCATATCAATTAGTACAGTAGTGTTTCCATGACTAGATTTAACAAATGAATTGAAGTTTAGGCCTCTTTTGTGTTCCATGTACAAGCTAAGTTGCATTTGTGATCTGAATCCATGTTTTTGTGTGCCAAGCTCATAACTTGATACTTAGAAGTGCTTTAATTTGTGATTAAAGTCTACACATATATGCTTGGAGTCAATGTGGTTGGGCACCAAGTCCATGTTCTTTTGCTTAAACTCTTTAGCTTTGTACTTTCAAGTGATTTGCAATTTATGTCCTAATGGACTTTTCTGTTTCTGGTCCAAATCTTCTTTCTCGAGTTGATGGCATTGAGCATTATACTTTTCAGGTTGTAATTGTCTCTGATTGACTTGCATTTCTGTTAGATGAGTAGATAATTTGGGCTTGTACATCTATAGTTCAATATGCAATGATCAAGACGCATATGGTCTTGTCATATGGTTGGTTGATTCTGTTTGAATTTTTTGTTTCTAAATTTACTGCAGGATGTCCAAGGAATCCTCAAACAGAATCATTGTTGCAGCTTCTGGAACTTCCATATCTTTTGGACAGCACATCAGAATCAAGAGAAGGAAGATGTAGTCCTAGTGCTGCCCAGTTAATTCAGAGAGGTAAAATTATTATTATGTCTTGGGTTGAAGATGTGAAATACCCTTACATTTAGACTCCTTGAATGTGTAATCTTGCTTTTCCTTGTCAATGTTGTTGTGCTAATAAGTTTTGAATGGCTCCCAACTTGGGATCTTCTTTGAAATCTTAGCCTTCTCATGTGAAACAAGGGGTTATCCTTTGGTTTCCTTTACCTCATATATTTCTCTAACTGCTCAAACTTTCCTATAGCAGATGCATTTAAAGTGTAACTCCCTCTCATAATGCTAATTTTAATCTGTCTGCCTTACCAGAAGTAAGTGAAGGACTGTTTGACCAAAGCTTTTTGTGAAACCAAAGCAGTAGTTGACTAAATCTTTACATCAAATGGATTTTTTGGTAAATATTGTCATTTTTCCAGTACCTATTCATAGATTTAGACTCCATATTCCTGCAGTTTGGATGCTTGCCCAATGTGCCATTATGGAAGCTGAAAATACTAACAAATTCAAGGCTAGAGACATTGTCTAGTCCTTCCACTACCTCCTAGGATACTGAAGCGTTTGAATTTGATTTACAATGTCATGATTTTCACATGGATCATTTATGCTATTCATACTTTCATAGTTCTTGTTAGAGGGTATAGAACCCCATATAAGAGCAACTCCTTTAAGGATTCTTGTGTTGTGTTGTTTAGGCTGATTTTCTTCTTTAAGCCAGACCTATCTCAGGTGACTTTTTAAGGTTGTCACATGCACTGGTCTCATGTTTTCAAGCCAATAGTATCAAGAGAGGCTACATTATACCAAAAGAAAAGTTGATCCTATCCTGCATATCTTAATCCTTGAAGGGTTCCGTGAGAAGGAAATTATTAAAGGAGTTTTATTTGTTTAGCATAATTGTAGATAGCTGCTACCTTTGCTAAAAAAGGAAAAGGTTTTTGTATCCTTGTTGAAGCTCACAATTTTGACTAATTTGCCTGCCCTCTTTCTCATTTATAGATGTCTGTGACTTTGTGATTCTGCCAGTATTTGGATTCATCAGCTGATATATAGAGACTATTATGTGCCTATATAATTTCAGATTTGATTCTTTGTTATTTATACTACTCAGTTCATTGCTGTCTGGCAACTGAGAGGTGTTTCTTATCTCCTTATTCTGAAACCAATTTTACAAATATGCAGGTTCTTTTGTTCATAATAGTGAAGAAATTCCTATTGATGATGTGGATGAATCAGAACTTGAAGAAGCTGATGATGTGGACACTAGAAAAGAGTAGTTCAGAAAGTCACACAATGGTAATGTATTGTATTACCGTTCATTTTTATTTTTATTTTTTTTTGTTAAAGAACTATCTTAACCTAAAAGCTTAAGTTGTTTAGTGATGCCCTAAGATATGATTTATATAATTCTCCAACATATCCTCTGAAATGAAAGTTCTTTGGGCTTGAAACTTGTATAGATTCATGCTACTGACATTTTCTTTGCTAAAGCCTTATGATATATTAACTTGGATGAAAAATGCCCTATCACTGTCAAATACAACTTATCCATATGCCAAGGTGATTATTTTTCGTGGGATACATGTTCTTGATACAACCACAATCCTAGATAACTCTGTATAAACTATTAGCTTATATCTCAGTGGATGCTCATTGTTCCCTGTATAACTAGAAAAACATTCGGTACAGGAGTGCATTCACTGATCCCTTTCTATGAGTATGAGGTTGATACTTTGTACAGCTGTTATTCTCCAACTGATGAGTAATCCAAAGTACATGACTGTATATTGTAGCTCTTGCTGATGGAAAATGCATATGAAATGGTCTATAGAACTGTGGCTAAACCTTTTCTGAAAGGCTGTTTGTTTAACTTTTCATGGTGGCAAGGCATGTACTGGAAGCATGCAGCGAGCGAAAAAGTGGCTTACCATTGCCTGTAAATTCAAAAATTGGCCAAATTAGTTGGCACATCAGCCATAACTGGAAACCATCGAAAAAGTCAGCCATCCAGTTAACTGCTCGGATGAGTCATTTCAACTCGTGATTAATCTAGCATGGACAAATATGGTTTTGTTGTTTTGTAATTTGATGCTGCATGAGCAGAGGGAGAACATGGACTTCAGCCATCATGTTCCCATGCAAGAGGGTGGTGGTTTTCTGACAGGCACCATTGTAAGTAAGCTAGTCATGGTGGAAGGAACCACCCAGGCAATGGTCTATGTCCAGTGCAGAGTCCATGACATTTCAGCCATGGGCGAAAGAGGAGAATAACACAAGAAACCTACTAGCTTGTAGCCCTTGTTAGGGGCAATACTTATTGTGCAATGCTTGTAATCTTTGGATGTTTTTACTCTTCAACGAATCTCGGATTTGGTTTAATTGATTTTTCTTGTCCAGATGACAATAAATGTGTAGGGCAAGAACCAGCCTGGGCTAGCTTGCTGGTCAATTAGGTTAAAATTTATTATGAAACGTGCACGTTCAGGCTCGTGGGCTAGTAGGGCTAGCAATCGTCAACTCATACCTGCCAGCCACTCTGTTTTAACTCTGGTCAGCGGTCAACTAACCTTTCGAGGTTTGGCTCGGGTTATGAAGGTGTGTTTTAAAGTTTGAAGAGATAAACTATTGGTAAATGATTCACTCAACGTATGGATGGTTTGTGATTTTTGGGCTGGAAAGGGTTGTGCGAAAGCTACCCATATATCATGATTTATATTAAAACTCAACAAATTGGAAAGCATTATACAAGTCCTAACCTATAAGGATAATATCGCCAAGGTCTCTAATATAATTTTTTATTTTTTAACTTTTATGTTTAGGTGTTTTTCTTTCAATTTTACTATTTAACAAATTTTTTTAATTTTATTTATTTATAATTAAGTTTTATTATTTATTTTGATTTTATTTTTATAAAGTTATTACATATTATAACTGGAATTAGATTTGATTAATCTTATCTATAATATAGTGTAGTGCGTACTAAGGATCTAGTATATTCTATTTCTTTCTTAAGCACTCAATGAACTCAAAATTTCTCATATAGAACAGACTTGTCAAAAAAATAACAAGAATTGAGTATTTTTTAAAAATATTTTTTTGTTTGAAAATATAAAAAAGTTCATGCTTTTTTTTTATTTCAGTGCATTAAAATTATGTAAAGTACTAAAAAAATATTAAGTTTATATATTTTTAGTGCAAATACACTTTTAAAATCTATTTAAATACAATTAAAAACACGATAGCAAATAGCCATTACACATAAATAGTTTAGAAGGATTTGATTGAATTGTTTAATAATCACATATATGGTTTGGAAGGATTTGATAGAATTGTTTAATAATAATGATAGTTATTTTTTAAAATATTTTTTTATAAATATTTTAAAATTTATTTTTAATATAATATATCAAAATAATTTTTAAAAAATATTAATTTAAAAAAAAAAACAAAATTTTCAAAATCGAGGCTGCAAAGGCACAGACACCAATAAGCATGAGAAAATGTGAAGACATAAATAGAGTGATGCTGTCTAACATCCCATCTACCTCATGACAGCACCCCACAATGTAAATGCAACATTTAATGCAGAGGACTCTGTCCTTTTTCTCTCTTGAAATGTATCAACGTCAAGCAAGACACGAGCAACAGTGATGACTGATGCTGTCTGCAATTTTCCTAAAAGAACACTGAAAGAAAATCCTCATGGAGACAAACGCTATACCTTTTTCTGCAAGACCTCATTTGTGTAGTTTTCTGGTTCTTGGTCTCTTACATGCTGTTGTTGTTGCTCCCCCTGCTTCTGCCAGTCTCTTTTTCAACTTTTATGGAGCTTCATGCCCAACTGCTGAACTTATCGTTTCAAACACAGTTAGATCAGCTTCCTCTTCAGACCCTACCATCCCAGGGAAGCTACTTCGTTTGGTTTTCCATGACTGCTTTGTAGAGGTGAGTCTTTTTCACTTGCTGTGTGTTTTGTGTTATCTTAATGAGTGCCAGAAAACAACATTTTCCACACGGCATTTCACTAATTTCTTCCTTCATGGGGAAGAATACGTGATTGAATTTAGGCTACAAGCTCTTTTTCACCAGTTGTTTAATTGAAAAACGACTTCAGAATCATGGCCATCTAATTAAGTATTCCTCATTACTTTAAGCAAAATCCTTACAGGCATTCTGCAACATGATTTTGATGAATAAACTGTTCTTGACTTCTTGATGATTGAAGGAAAAAAAAACTTGTTTTAGAGTATTTTGGAGATTGAGCTATTACAGTATAAACTGTCATGTGTCACTTCTTTTAAATCATCAAGGGCTTCTTCGTAGACTCTGCTTGAGTTGTTTCACAAGAAGTCATGGATGATTAGCTGTAATTGGCAACACCATTTGAGGCACTTGGCCGAAGCAACACCAAGAATTCTCTTTTTGTGATCCAATTGTAACAACTGATTTATCAGCACCCAAGAATAAACTGAAATCATATTCTTATACTACGGAATTGGTGGCTACTCCTCAATTCTAGATGTCATGGTTACAGGGCTGCGATGCATCCGTGCTGCTGCAAGGAAATGGGACTGAGCGAAGTGATCCAGGGAACAGATCTCTCGGAGGGTTTCAAGTTATTGATTCAGCTAAAAGAATGCTTGAAATCTTCTGTCCAGGAACTGTTTCTTGTGCTGATGTTGTTGCTTTGGCTGCTAGAGATGCTGTTGCAATTGTAATATCTCTCACTGTTACTATTGTTCCTTGTTGAATTCTATGCTTCTTTTGATCGGTTATTCATTTATGAAGTACATGAAAACAGACTGGTGGACCTCAGCTTCAGATTCCAACTGGTAGGAGAGATGGGAGGGTATCGGCAGCCGCAAATGTGAGACCTAATATTATAGACACGACTTTTACAATGAATGAGATGATTAACATCTTCACTGCTAAAGGATTATCTATTGAAGACCTTGTTGTGCTATCAGGTATGTGATAATTAATCTAAAACCTCATTCCAAGATTCTTTTACAACACCAAGCAAATAGCTAGACTATCTGCTTCTGACATTGATCGAAAAACTAACCAAGGAGAGGCCAAGCCATCGGCTGTTTGTTTTCTCCATGCGGAGAACTTATTGCACCCGAAAACTACTGTGATAAATGGTTTATTTACCAGGCTTGATGCTTTTGCTTTGCAGGAGCTCACACTATAGGATCAGCTCATTGCAGCGCATTCAGTGATCGGTTCCAAGAGGACTCCAAGGGGAAGCTCACACTCATCGACACATCTCTAGACAGGAATTATGCAAATGAACTAATGCAAAGATGTCCAGTGGATGCAAGCGCTTCAATAACAGTTGTTAATGATCCTGAAACATCCTCATCATTTGACAATCAGTACTACCGAAACCTAGTGGCCCACAAGGGCCTTTTCCAATCAGATTCAGTTCTTTTAGATGACAAAAGAACAAGGAATCTAGTACAGGATTTTGCAAATGATCAAGAGAAGTTTTTCCAGAGTTGGAGCCAGTCATTTTTGAAGCTAACAAGCATTGGAGTAAAAACAGGTGAGGAAGGGGAAATTCGCCAATCTTGTTCAATGACTAGTGGATGAAGAACTTTGAATGAGTTGGTTTTCTCGGCAAGCTCCATTGTAGCCCTCTCATTGTTATGAGAACAGGAAAGAAATCCAAATTCTGCTCTCAAAACAAGATAGTGCTTCCAAATGTTAGAAAAATAGGGGCATCAATGCACCTAGCAAGCAACAATGGCATATAACTACAACCCTTCTGCATTTGTTCATAAATTTAGTCATTTGGTTAGGATATGAGGTTATTTGTGCACTCACTTTTCAATCTTTCTTCTCTAGTTTGATAGGAGCTGTCATGGGTGATTTTATGTGTATGGAACTTCATTTGTTTCTATTTTCTTCGAATAATGTATGATGAGGTAAGGGTTTGGTAGGCAGAAAATAACTCACCTTCGTAGAATTATGGTAGGCAGTGTTGGGAAATTCCGACCGGTGATGTTCTTCGTAGAATCAGATGTCCTTCGCTTTGCTATGGTGGAATTCACGTATCAAGGATGGATCAAAGTATTCCCCATTCCTTGTGTTTGTCATGCGTGGCCCGATGACTAGTGTAGAAAATGGTTAATATGCGGGTTATTAGTTAAATTATTTTTTATTAAAATAGTGTTGTTTTGTTTTTTTATTTAATTATATTTAGAATTAACTCATAAAGTTTAATTATGTTAATTAAATTTAATCAAGTTGCGTGACTAGATTAAGAGTGTGTTTGGTATTGCGGTTGATGTTATGGTTGTAATTTGAAAAAAATTATTTTATAAAAAGTACTTTTAATTGAGGTTGGTTTTGAAAAAATAGGTATTTGATTAAAATTGTGTTTGAAATTGAGGTTGAACAAAAAGTAGTTTAATGTGTTTGGTTAAGAATGCTTTTGAAATTGAGGTTATAAAATAATTTTAAAAAATATATATTAATATTTATGATTTTTAATTTAAATATTGTAAATTTAACTATTGCTATTACATCATGAAATAAAATCATACTTTATATATATAAAAAAATTATTGTTCCATTAAACTATCTACAATTCTATTATATATAAAATTCAACTGACAAAAACTACAGTTTTCATAATTTTTTGAGCATGCAATAAAATTAAGTAAAATATTATTAAAAATAAAATTGAGATTACAGTACAAATAAATTTAATTCACCTTAAACTAATTTTTTTAAAAAATTATTATTATTTTTTAAAAAAGAAAAATGTTAACCGATTTTTCCAAAAAATTTTTTTAAAAAAAACTATTTAAAAAATCAACATCCCTCCACACTGTACACTTTACACTGATCACTAAAATGAATAATATGGAGAGATGTTGATTTTTTTTTTAATTGTTTTTTAAAGCAAACACTGTTCATTTTAGTGAACAGTGTACGCACACTATTCACTAAAGTGAACACTGTGAAGGGATGCTGTATGGTGTAATAGCAAGAAGCACGTAGAACCTGCTTTCATTTTTCAATGTTTCAAATGTGAAATTAGGTGGGACTCATGAATATTATCTTATATTTTTTTTTGTTACCAAACATTGTTGCATCTGCGTTTTAAGCAAAACACAGACGCAGTAACAGAGACAAAGACTCTCTAAATAAGTTTTATTAGGTTGATAAATTTTAAAAAATTAAAAAACATATATTATGTGATGTATTTTTTAACAAAAAAATATTTTTAAAAATAATTATTATCATACTTTCAAACAAGTTTTAAAATATAGATTATAAATTAAAAAAATAAAAAATAAAATTCAATTCGAATAAATTTAATTCATCTTAAATTAATTTTTTAAAAAAATTATTATTTTTTGAAAAAGAAAAATGTTAACTAATTTTTCAAAAAAAATTAAAAAAAAAACTATTCAAAAAATTAGCATCCCTCCACACTGTTCACTGTTCGCTAAAACGGGGAGAGATGCTGATTTTTTAAGAAAACAAATTTTAAAAACATGAAATTAGATGGGACTAATAAATAGTATTTTATGTTTTTTTGTTACTAAATTGTTCACTGAAGTGAACATTGTGGAGGGATGCTGCATATCATTTTTTAGTGTTTCAAATGTGAAATTAGATGGGATTCATGAATAGTATTTTTTTTAATTTTTTTTATTATTAAATATTGTTGTATCTGTGTTTTAAGCAGAACGCAGATACAATAACATAGATAAAGACTCCCTAAATAAGTTCTACTAGGTTGATAAATTTTAAAAAATTAAAAAACATATATTATATGATGTATTTTCTAATAAAAAATATTTTTAAAAATAATTATTATCATATTTTCAATGCAAACGATGAATTGATAAAAGAGCGGTACCCACTTTATCTTACCAAGGATGTGCCGGATGATGCTCCTTTAGGCCTTATTGTGTTTGATAAGCAGGTAGTTTTATACTAGAATATGATTGAACTTCGTTGTTTTGAAGATAAATGCACCCACAGGTAAATCATATCACAGTGTTTCAAGTTTTCAGTCTTGTGTTGAATACTAGAGAAGTTGGATCTTGCTTTGATTTTACTTGTAAGGAAAGAGCATTGGAGTTCTTTTCTTGGTTTCTTGTTTTGATGATCTTGTTGTGATTTCTCTTGTTATGCTTGAGGATTTTGTTGGATATATAGTGAATTAGCTGGAAGTTCTTGCACTTCATGTTTTGGGCTATAGGAACTATGGTATCAGTGACCAAGAAACACTGAAAAATAAAAATTTTAATTCAGAGATTCTAGTTCATGTCTCAAGGCTAATTCTAAGTGTGTTGTATAAAAGGTTAATGAGAACCTTTTTTAATTAAACTTCAAATTGTATGGGTGGTGGCTTTCAAATAGAACTTTGAAGCAACTTTTACGAAATGTCACGTGGGAATGGTTTACATTTGCAGAAAAGGGATTAAATTACTAGATATGCTGTTGAATAGGTTAAATATAGTGAAGATCAGGATATATTTATGTTAGGTTGGTGGAGATAAAAGACCCCACCTCCACTAAACCTGCCACACTAAGAAGTGGAAGAAGAATGGAGCCAAAACGTTAATGGAAATAGGCAGAAAACATGGCTGGAAATGGGCAGAAAGCATGACACATATTAAGAGTTAGGAAATTTTCATTTTGTGGCAAGATACCACCACTATGTTTAGTGGAAGCTAATGTTGTGCCACCATTAGTGTCATGTCTCATATCTTTTGTCCATCATTAATGCCATAATTTATAGTCTTTTGTCTGTCATTATTGCTTATAAATAGAAACATCATTTAGAGAGCAAAATAAGAGAGAAAGAGAGTATGAAGAGAAGAGAGGAAAAGAGAAAAAACAGTGGCTGCCAAGGGGTAGCAACTCTGCTGTCTTATGCAGCAGTTTATGAGGAATGAGAGAAAGAGAAAGAGAGTGTGAAGAGAAGAGAGGAAAAGAGAAAAAGTAGTGGCTGCCAAGGGGCAGCAACTCTGCTGCCTTATGCAGCAGTTTATGAGGAATGAGAGTCAAGAGAGGAAGTGATCCTTCTTCTCCATGTGTATTGTAACTCTTTCTCGATTTATCTCTAACGATATGAACTTCTCCAATGGATATAGGTAGTTTGCCGAACCATATTAAATATTGTGTGCTAGTGTGTTAAGCATTCAATAGGCAATGATCTTAAACACCACTGGTCAAAATCCCCTACAATTAATGCTTAAGATCATTGCCTATTGGAGACTTAGCATACTGACACACAATATTTAATATGGTTTGGCAAATTGCCTACATCCATGGAAGAGTTCCATATTATTAGAGATAAAGAAAGAATATGATACAAATACATAGAGGGGGAGGATCACATTCACTCTACTCAACTCTTATCTCTTATTGATGCACTAGCAGTTTCTGCAATTGCAGCCCTTCTGTCTTCTTCTCTTCTCTCTACATGCTCTCCAAATAATGCTTCAATTTATAGGCAACAATGGTAAACAAGAGACCATAAATCATGGCACTAATGGTGAACAAAAGTCATGAAACATGGCACTAATGGTGGCACAACATTAGCTTCCACTAAGCATAGTGGTGGTGTCTTGCCATAAAATGACAATTTCCTAACATTAAAGAGATATTTAACCATTATATTCTTTAAACAGAGGCAAGAACAAGCAGCAGAACAAGAGAGAAATGAGAGTGTGAGTAGGTTACCAAGGTAGCAACTTCAAGGTGTGTGTGTGATGGGAGTTGAATTTAGACACAAAACACTACACATGTTTTTAAACTCTTGACCTTCCAAAGCTTTCCATAATTTTAGTTTGCATGACTAACTCCCACATGATTTGATTGCTTGTTGCTATTAATTCAATTGTTGGGTTGTGGTTTGATTGGTTTCTTTAGTTAATGGGAGATGCTATTTTAAAGAGTCAAATTGATAAAATAGCATTTTGAATAATATAAATATAGCTTTTTTTACTATGTATATTCCAATGGAAAGAAGTCATTTGAAAAGCCAATTTTATTATTGTGGAATAAATAAGTGTTTTATTTTTTTTAATGATTTTGATGATATCTTTTTTGAACTTAACAATTTAGTGTACTTGCTAGGTTGTGGCACTAATCACTATAGCACAGAAGTTGAGATTCTTGATGTGGGGTGGCTCCTCATTTCTAATGTACCGAGTTAAGCCTTAGCATGGGAAGTTAACTTTGTCTAGGTTTAGTATTGGATTGTTTCCATGATTTAAAAGAATTTTTGGTTAGACCATTGACTGCTACTCTTTCATGAATCTCCATTACTTGTTAAATAAATGCAGTTTTATATAAATTCTGTTGAATTTGAATGCATGGGGATGTTGTATTGCTGATGCTAAAAAGCAGAAATTCTTGAACATCGGATTCTGTTGAATTTGAATGCATGGGGATGCTGTATTGCTGATGCTAAAAAGCAGAAATTCTTGAACATCGGCAGATGTTCTGTATTTGATGGAAAAGATGTCTCAGCTTATTGTGTCTCCTCATGCAGTAGTCTTACTCAAAATGGCTGTGGGAAACCATATCAAAATAATAGAGTTCCTTAGATATGAGTTGCAGAGGTGATAAAACTTTGAACTTGGTCTTGCTTGATTTAGGTTAGCTAAACTATCAGAAGGTCAGTTGATAGGTCGAAGGCTTGAATGTCTATTATCACGGTTGGCAATTTGAGGGAGAGGGTAACTGTGCCATGATACCTCGGGTCCGTTTCATTGTAAATGCGCTCATTTTCCATTACATGATATGCTCTCCTTGTCTTTCCATATCCTGGTTAATGATTACAATTTTCGCTACAGCTTCCTGCAAATGCTAAAATTCCTCTATCAGCTCGTGTCAAAACCTACGAGGCGAGGGAATCCCAATGAGTTGTGTGGGTATTGATATCTCTGAAAACACCACCAAAGGTAAATAAATTTCCTTGGTTTGAGAACTTTGCTGGTCAGGTTTCTGAGATTCTTCAGCCGTGCATGAGCTTCGCTGCGATCACTCAATACTTCTTGAAAATCTGATGGGTCCAGCACATATTCCATCTCGCATGATAGGACAGACCTGTCGGCAAAAAGGGAGAACGCCCAGCCACCTCGTTTTGAGGTGACTGAACGTAATGACCGAGCATATGCAGGGTAA
Source organism: Populus euphratica (assembly GCF_000495115.2). Taxonomy (NCBI): domain Eukaryota; kingdom Viridiplantae; phylum Streptophyta; class Magnoliopsida; order Malpighiales; family Salicaceae; genus Populus; species Populus euphratica. The sequence goes on along the minus strand of NW_011499912.1, from coordinate 1,002,128 downwards.
TGAGGTGGGGGGAATGCCCAAACATTGCCAAACTTCGTAATGGTTTGAAGCCCCATGTATCCTATCCAATAACTGATAATTCTTTGACGAGAAGGGAGTGAAACAGTACTTCACAGGCCCTTTTCTTTGCAGACCTGCTGGAAAAGGAAAATCCATGCTTTTTGCGAGATTTGGAGGAACAACAAGGCCTCAAATCGCAAACTGGATCCCCGAATGGTTCTTTCATCATAGGGGCACATGGTGTTCGAGCAAGATATGGGATTCCGTCATCCCAAAATCAGGTTTTAATGAAAGAAAAGCTCCGCCCCCCCCCTCCCCCCACAAAGAAATTGTACCTCAATATTTTGTCTTCCGATACATGGGTAGCGGAATACAGGAAATGGACAGAATTGGACACTGAATGCCCTATCATTTCGGGCACAACACCATTTCTTTACCTGAATTGCGTGTTGCCGTAGTACATGCACCAGCTGGTCTTATTGCTGGAGCTTCAGCTTAGGGTGGCTTTGGGACAATGCACGCTGCCTATTTGGCCAGTCGATATTTCTGGCATGTAATTCATTGCAAGACAAGCAGTAGTGCTTCAAAGGGAAAAAAGATCTTTCTGCAATCTCTCTTGCATTGACTGCATTAGCTATTCTTGTGCCTGGAAGGCAGAGGAAAGCCTTCATATTAGTTTCAACAAGCTTATGCTTGGCTGGAGTTTAGCGTGCCCAACTCTTGTCAAAATGAGCACAACTAATTTCATAAGAACACAGAAGATTCTGAGCCAGCTATACGTGAACATCTAGTCTGTTTCTGTAGTTTTAGCAGAGGAAGATGATAGAACAACATTCACAAACGTGTGTATATCATCAAGTGAATTATACATGCTCTCTTTCTTGTTTTCTTGTCAGTAATAGGAGCTGCAAGTTTGATGTTTCATATTTGAATTTTATCTGCATCATTTTCTGCAATTCATGCAGTTCAAGTCGGTTGGTTAATGGGGGCTTGCAGAACCAAAGAATTTCTCCGAGACCAAGCATGTTCAATGCGTATAAATTCTCACAAGAACCAAAATTGAAGATGGCCCATGACTAACTTGGACAAAGTGAGAGTTGCTGTCGGATTTCTTTAATCTCCAAAGCTTCTGGCAGACTCTTCACCTTAACGTCTAATTTGTGAAGTAAAATATAAAGCCACGTGAGAGGAAGATGTGTGGTCAGGAATGGACAAACATTTTGCAAGGCAATGACTAACTGACCCACTTAACTTGCTGTCCAAATATCAATATCCTCCTCTTCTCCACAGGCTCCACTCGTGGATTTTTCTACAGGCCTCTCTTTCTCTCCTCCTTTCTCCTCCATGGCATTATCACTGCACCTATCTCTCTCCCACAAAAATTTCTCGAACCCCTTTGCTTCCTTCTCCCCCACCACTAAACTACCGACAACAATACACATAAACAGCCACCTGCTTAAATCAATACACTCAAAGCCTTACCACATACAAAAGTGTCATGCAGTTGCAGATGCCCCAACGGCCATTCCTCCTTCACTTGATGCAGAAGATGATGCTCATGGGGTTCTTATCGGTCCCTCTAGTGAGGAGGAAAGGAGAGAGGATGGGGCGGTGGTAGACTATAATTGGACAGAAGAGTGGTATCCGCTTTACCTCACCAAGGATGTGCCAGATGATGCACCACTAGGTCTTAATGTCTTTGATAAGCAGTTAGTTTTGTATAAAGATGGCCAAGGTGAGCTGCGATGTCACGAAGATCGGTGCCCTCACAGGTATCTTATAGCATGAGCTCTAGTTTCTGCTACTTATCAATTCAATGCTGTTGTTTTGGTTGGATCCCTAACTTGAGTGTCCAGAGACATAACAGAATTGCTTAGATTCTTCTTTTGATCATCACTTGATTAATTTTGATTGGCTGTAGGAAATTTGACAACGTACCCTTTTAGGAAGCTTGTAATTGTTGTTGATTAACACATAAATATCCTTTTAATTATTGATGTAGAATAGTAACCTCAAAATTCATTGAAACATCAACTGCACAATGAACAGAACCTAAAAACTTTGACTTGCCTGATGATAGGTTGGCGAAACTATCAGAAGGTCAGTTGATCGACGGAAGACTTGAATGTCTATACCATGGTTGGCAGTTTGAAGGGGAGGGAAAATGTGTAAAAATACCTCAGGTCTGTCTTTCATTTTCCTTTGTTTTGTGCATTGTCTTTTTCTATCATAGGGTGGATTTATTTTCATCAGTTGCCTATGATTCTTGCATTTCTTAATATGCCAGTAATTCTAGCACAAAAGCCTCATTTATATTCCAGTCACGGATGTTGATGAATTCTTCTACAGCTTCCTGCAAATGCTAAAATTCCTCAGTCAGCTTGTGTTAAGACATATGAGGTGAAGGAATCACAAGGAGTTGTTTGGGTATGGATGTCACTAAAGACACCACCAAACTTTAAGAAGGTTCCCTGGTTTGAGAACTTTGCCAGGCCAGGATTTCAAGATACCTCAACCATTCATGAGCTTCCATATGATCACTCCATACTGCTTGAAAACCTCATGGATCCGGCACACATTCCAATCTCACATGATAGGACAGACTGGACTGCCAAAAGGGAGGATGCCCAGGCACTGCGATTTGAGGTGACTGAACGCACCCATCGAGGTTTTGCAGGGAGGTGGGGCAAGGAAAAGGATCAAAAACTGCTAAGCTTCTTACGGTTTCAAGCTCCGTGTGTTCTATCCAACGACATAGAATTTGCAGATGAGAAGGGGGTGACACAGTACTTCACTGGCCTTTTTCTTTGCAGACCAACCGGACAAGGAAAATCCATGATCATTGTCAGGTTTGGAGCAACAAAAAGACCTCAAATGGCAAAGGTGATCCCTAAATGGTACTTCCATCAAAATGCGTGCAAAATCTTTGAGCAAGACATGGGATTTCTGTCATCACAGAATGAAGTTTTAATGAAAGAAAAGGTTCCAACAAAGGAATTGTACATTAATTTGAAGTCATCAGATACATGGGTAGCTGAATACAGGAAATGGATGGACAAAGTTGGACATGGAATGCCTTATTATTTTGGCCACAACACCATTTCTTTGCCAGAAGTACCTGCTGTTGTAGAACATGCACCAGCTGGTCTTGTTGCTGGAGTTTCAGCTTCTTCACCAGCAAAAGGTGGGATTGGAACAATGCACGCACCCAATGTGAACAACCGATATTTCAGACACGTAATTCATTGCAAGGGATGCACTAGTGTAGTAAAAAATTTCCAAGCTTGGAAAAATGCCCTCTCTGCAATTTCTGTTGCATTGACTGCATTGGCCATTCTAGCATCTGGTAGGCAATGGAAGACCTTTCTCTTAGTATCAGCAAGTCTGTGCTTAGCTGGAGTTTATGCATGCTCAACTGCAATTGCAATGAACACAACAAACTTCATAAGAACACACAGGAGATTGTAAGCGAAAAAGATAGTCATAGCACCTCTTGTAAGTTCATATAATTTCAGGTCAGGAAGATACAAGGAAGTATCATTGTATCAATTCTCTATCCATGATCTCAAGATTTTTTCTTGGACTCTTCCTTTTATAGGCACCTATCATGCTTTTTCAATTAATGAGAAGGGATGCTTTTCTGTAATGTTACTAGCATGCGATGACTTTGAACTGGGTTGCCAGAGCAACTGTTCTGCGATCGAAGAGAGTAACTAACAGGAAAAATTCCTGGAAAATTTTCAATTACTAAATCAACAAAAGAATTTGTAGTTTTACAACTGTGATTTAAGGGGTGAACATCCTGCCCTATGCAAGCTTGATTGCAACCTGAGATTAAGACCAAGTCTCAATCCAAGCAAATCACTACAAAGAAACAAAAAAAAAAAACATTCAGCCTCAGAGAAATCCAAAGAACCTGCTATCAGCTCTGGTTCTTGAGAGGAGCTGCAATGAATAACCTGGGATTCATGGCAATCCGATGATGGTATGACCACCTGAGCTTGAACTTAAGCATCGCTGCAACTCATCATATTCAACCTCTTCAAGTGTCTGCAACAAACAGAAGATTTTAGAAGATAACAAGAACAAACAGATATAACGAAGCAGAGTTCAACCCCAGCAACTAGAATAATGAACACATCCGGCCATGAAAATCAAAGACGAATAAGAAAGGAAGAAGACAATGCAGGTTTCTATTTGAGCATTTACATCCCATCCATGTTAGCAAGAAGCATCACTATCATAGAGAAAATCCAGTCAATTAATGATCATAATGCGCCTTCTTTAATAATCAACATGAAATTGACCAAATTTATATTACAATAACTAAAGGATATCCTTGGTCAAAAATCAAAATGAAAGTTTGCAGAAGATACTAATAGCAGCTAAAATCACACCAGTAAAAACTCTTAATTATGATGGAATAACACTGCCAATGATGAGAACATATATAGTTTTCTTTACTTCCTCCACAAAATTATTTTGTGAATAACTAATCTTCATGGACGATAAACATCATGAAATATCTGCGAAGCATCGATCATCTACCATTTTAGGCAATAAGCAATATGACCAAAAAAACCCATCAAGTTGCAATGCCAAACACAGGATTTACATACATGCTTCTTACTGAGTTGTTACATTAGGGGTTTGAACATAAGGTTTTGGATCTTAGGTTAATTTAAAACTAATCAGAAGACCGAGGCCGTGCTTTATGCACACAAATACAGAGAGAAAACAGGACAGTTTCATTGAAAGAGCTTCGTAGACTTTGCAAAAAACTAAAATGACAGCAAGATTCAGCATCGCCAAATAGGAAAAATGGGGGGAAATGAACCAAATTTTTGTTACAATAACCGAAGGATATCCTTGGCAAGCATCAAAAATGAAAAATTGCAGATGCAGATACTAAAAGGTATGAAATAACACCAGCAATTCTCTTGATTCTGATGCAAACAGCATTATTTATTAAAAGATAAAAACAATAGCCTTTATTTATTTACCCTCTTTTGGCCTAATCTCAATCCCCTCAACAATCAGCCCACCTTTCCAATCACCACCCTTAACCTCTTGAACACTCATTTCCAGTTCTCTTCCTTCCCCTTCCTTGCAAAAGAACTCCCCCAACTCAATCTCCAGCCATCCATCTCCCCTTTTCTTTGGATATTGTCCATTATTTTCTCTGGCAGGTTCAGATGCTGGCATCCCCACAATTCGGCAACGGTTGAACAAGCCGATGCGCCTATTGACAAAATGGTATTGCTGACGCCGCCCTCTCTCTGAATCCAAATACACATTTCTCTTACCGCATTCACTACCAACAAGTCCCACCCCCACCTCCACTGGCTGGTTATCTAATCCATGAAGTCCTCCTGTTGGCCTGAACACAAGGCAGGCTGTGTATAATGTTGCTGGAGACAGCATAGTAGCATTGATTTTTCCACGGATTTCAAGCCAACATACACTAATCAGCTCTGCCACTTCTCCAAATCTAGGAGAATCCAACAAAATCATAAAATTTCACATTCACCAAAAAAAAAAAAAAAACTATATCTTGGGAAGTGAAAAAAGAAAGACAAACCAACCTGGAGGAAGGATCAGAATTCCATTGCCAGTAAGTAGGAGTATCACCCCATACAATTATCAGATCTCTTGCGGAAAGCATGTAGCATTTCTTCCCACTCTTTTTTTCCAATGAAATGCTCTATTCCAAAAAAAGAACATAATTTATTATCTCTTCTCCAATCTAAATTTCCATCCCACTTATCCAATATAAATTTTTTGTCCATCTTACAAAATTCTCTCTGAAGAACCAAAATTTGTTCTTGTTATGCTAAGTCCATTTTGATCCAATTGGAGAAGGGACTACGAAATTTATTTTTTCTTATCTCATTTTCATATCCAAATTCTTATGTCAGAACAATCTTCTTCCATCCAGATAATTCTCCTTAGATTTTTCCTTTCATAATTTCAAATTACCATCAAATATAATTTATTTTCTCAATCCAAGATGTGAAATGATCTTGTCTTCGTCTTATCCTGTACACTTTTATTGGTGTTATTTTTATATTTTAAAAGTGTTTTTTAAAAAAATGAAAGTTTTTTTAATTAAATTTGTTGTGTTTTTATATTATTTATCAAAAATAACTTTTAAAAAATAAAAATAAAATTTATTTAATATACTTTTAAATAAAAATCATTTCAAAAAATAACCAAACCATACTCCCCCAGCAGGTTGTGAAAAAAGACAAGGAAGGTTGACAAGAAATATACCTTTTTGCCACCCTCGATAATCAAGGGCTTCTCACAAAGCTTGAGATAGAGATGTTTCTTAGAAGAAGCAGAAGCCAGCAGCATAGAAGAAGCATCAGATTTGGAGATGATAGATTGATAATCACGGGGCAGAAACCTTTCCCAGACAACATCAGATTCTTCTGCCGCCTTGAACAAGGAACACACCATAGACAGTCTACAAGCATCCCTCGGACAAGTAAAGGACAGAACGTCGGCTATGCATGCTTCTGGCAGCACGTACAACGACGCATCTTCTTCTCTCGAACTCACCATTGCCATTTGACTCCCAGTTTTTATAGATTTTGAGTTGGCGGACACTGCTATTTATATGGGGTACGGGAGGAGGAAAGCTTAGCGATTAAGTACGTGAATATGGTATAAAGCGGAAACTTCTTTTTTTTTTTTATGTTTTTTCTCTTCTTTTCGTTTTTCTTTTTTTATGTTTTTTCTCTTCTTTTCGTAGTTGAATTTCTTTATTATTGCTTTTAAAAAAGAATGAATCGTTTTATTCGAGTTGTCACGTGGGATGAGTAATTTTTTTTCTTTATTATTAACATTGTGTTAGAATGAATGTACATGTATTCTAGCTAATCTTATAAATTTTACAATTAATAATTATATAAATTTTTAATAATTTTAAGATTTATATAATTAAAATTGATAATATCTAAAAAAATAAATTTAAAACTTAACTAATTGAACTACACTACACACTTTAAAATTGGGATGAGTAAATTTTATTTATGCTTTTAGGATTACACCAATGATTATTGTTTAATTAATATTTAATATTTTTTTAATAATCAAGGTATCCTTGTATTTATATTTCATATATTTGAAATATTAATTATTATAGTTTAATTTTAAGATATATATTTTACATATTTGAAATGTGGGTGTAAATTAATAGGAAAACTTTAAAATATAAATTTTAATAAAAGGAAAGCATTGTTGATGTTATAATTGAGTTTTACAGTGTTAAAATATAAAATTAAAATATAAAGATTTTTTTAATAAAAAATATAATTTGTTGTAACAAACTATAATATGTTTTTATTATTTTATAATTATTATTAAGATAATGGTAATTATTTTTTTTGGAGTTTAATTTTTAATTAAATTTAAATTTTAAAGAAGAAAATAAATTTATTTGAACTTTATATATCTGAGAATCTTGTATTATAAGTACAAATATCAGTGTCGGTGGTTGAGGGACGG